>NC_031774.1:6287521-6319198 GCF_001522545.3 Parus major | reverse complement strand
GCGGGGATCGGGCTAGGTCCCTCCGTGGGGTCTCGGCCGAGACACGGCCCGGCTCTTCGGCTCTGCGTCCGGCTGCTCAGTTCGGCTCTGCCGGTCTGCGCACGGGCTCATCGCCCGGTGCGTCGTTCGCCCGCTCCTTTGTTCTGGCGGGGAAGGGGCCGGTGTGCCCGGGGGGGTCAAGTGTACGGGTGGGGCTGCGGCTCCTCCTAATGGAATCGCTCTGAGCTTCAAAACAGCCCGACAGGCCCGTCCGCCCAAGCTCACAAGCGACACCGAAACGCTTCTCGAGGAGTCAGAACAGTGCCGGAGCCCTTCTCGGGAGTCTGCTGCTCAGCCGCCACTTCGTTCTGAGTCTCCCTTGGCCACACTGTCATTTAGCGACAGTCTGGCTGCCTCCCATCTACCCAGCGCGCGTCGTGCCTTGTCCGGTGACCTTCCCCGGCATCGCTTTTGTGTGGGCATTCCTATGCCTCCTCGGAGCGTTGCAGGGAGGAGACTTAGCTTGGGGTGAGAAAGTTTGGGTGCCTCTCAGTCATGAGGGCTGCTGGCATCTGAGAAGTGCCCGCGGGCTGGCAGAAAGGAGGTGGGGCACCTCCGTGACTGCCCTAGGGTTTGGGCGAGGGAGCCTGGACAACAAAGCTTCCTCTGATTGTTGGAGAGAGGGGTGGACCTGCTGGAGTGCCTCCCTCTCTCCAAAGGCTCGGTGCCCTTGCCCTTCCAGGGAGCTGGTGACGATGGGACTCGGGATGTTATTTGGGGGGCCTGGGCTGTCCTGTGACCAGCAGGAGCTGGAGGCTCCTCTCCCAGGCTGTGGCACACAGGCTTCTGCCCAGCTCCAGGTGAGCCAGAGAGGAGCATCTGGGTACACGGAGCCTCGTGATGGTATTGAACTGCAGCTACCTGTGGTTTCACTGACGCCCTCCCTACGCTGCACAGATGCTTTTGGACATGACTATCCAGCTCTTTGGTGTGGAGAACTGAGCTTGTTCTCAGCTTTGCAGGTGTGCTGGGATCCTGTAAAGCCATCCTCACAGCTTGTGTTTGAAGTTGTAAATTCTGTGCCCTCTCTCCTGGATGTGGCAAGGTGGGGTCAGCATGGGCTGGTGGGGAGCATGGGCTGGTGACTCCCATGCTCCTGACTGCTGGGGCTCCTGCCAATGGAATGGGGCAATGTCCACCGGGTTGGTGGGAATAAACTAGTCAGGAAAATTGTTAGTCTTCTTCCCCAGGGTTACCTTGTCTTCTCCATCCTGCTCCCAGGGCTTTAGTGAGGCAGATTCTTTACCTGTTGGTGTTTGGTCATGCTCTGTCAACAGCAAAAAGGCAGTTTTTAAGGATCTGCTCTTCCACTTGGCTGAGTTTGGCTGGACTCTTGAGTGTGCAGATAATTGTCCTTTGCCATGTGCAGCATTGCTGGAATCTCGCGTGGAACCTTCCTGGAAGTGGTGGGAGGATGAAAGTGCTCACTCAGTGGAGCGTGCTGGGCTTGCCTGGGCTGCCGCAGAGGGGTGAGCCTCCTCCCTTCCGACGCAGAGGTCAGGGCCTGATCGTTGTGGTTGAGGAGCCCTTGAGGCCATCCCTTCCCTAAAGATGGGCTGGGAGTCAGATGAATGGTCCAGCCCAGACCGCGGAGCCGGCGTCTGTCCCTGGATTGCCTCTCATCTCTTCCCTCCTCCAGCCTCTGGCACGGAGATAAGACCTTGGCCCATTGTATCTGCAGTGGAGGTGGCTTTAGGACACCCAGAAAATAATAGTGTGGCTTGGATCGTGCCTGGAAGGCTGCTGGCTTCTTGAAATAGCTTACCAGTGTCTGTGGCCTTAGGGGGAGAGTGCTGGGTAAAGCTCTTGGTTTCCCTTTCCAACAACCCCTCATAACTGTCTCTCATTTACTGCTGGCAAGGACAGAGCCCTTTCCCAAGATTGTGGTGATGCTGTCTCCAGGGAAGTACAGAGTTCTCCTGGCTCTGAACACTTGTGTCTCTGCAGCGCCCTGGCTGTGTCCCGTCCCTGCCTTGCTGACAGAAGCAGAACTTGGAGCTGGTTTGGGTCAATAAAACACAGCAGGTGTTGCCTGGATGTGATGACAAAAGCTGAACCTGGGTAATTCAGGCACTCCTCAGTGAGTGACACAGAGCTTGGCCAGCGGAGGAGGTTGTCCTCTGGCACGGAGTTCAGGAATGTGCCTCAGTGCTAGGCTGTCGGAAAGGGGTTGGATTTACGGGCTCTCGACCAAAGTCCTCAAGTTCTCTGAGGTGGCCACAACCTTCTTTTTGCTTTATATCATCTGAGGAGGCTGTTTGGGGGAGGAAATGGTTTCTTAGAGCCAGTTCTTTTGCTGGAAACCCCCAGCAGCAGGCTGATGAGTCCATCCAGCTCCTGCCTGTCTTGTGCTTGTTGCTAATCCACCTTCCTTCCCTCCAGGAAGGCTGCTGGTGTTGGTTTGGCACAGGAGTGCCTATCCCCCTGCTCTGTCTGGTGACTGCTGCATGTGGGGCCTGACCTCTGGATGAATGTGCTCTGTTGTGTTCCCATGTGCCCTCAGCCTGTTGGGGGGCTTCAGGATGGCAGTGGGTGTGATCCTCCTATTTCTCTTTGCATGTGGAGGAAGCAACTCTTCCCTGTGAGGAATACTGCTTCCTTGTGGTGGCCTGTGCAAGGAGGGGTGAGATGAGGTGGCTCTGCTGGGTGTGGGGGCAAACCAGTGACTAAGGAGCACAAGCTGCTGGGCATGGTGCCAGGATAGGCCAACCCTTAACCAGGGTGCCCATCACCTCTGCTTTCGTTTGCTCTTCCCAGCCCGGAGGAGCTGCTGGTTGGAGGTTGGCAGTGGGATGTGTGCCGTGTATGGACCTTGGACTGAGGTGGGAATGACTGGTCCCTGCTGCCAAGCCCTCCACGCCGGCTCCTGCTGCCTTGAGGGAGATGTGCTTTCCTGACAGGGGATGCTGACAGGAGTGGTGGGTGCCCAGGAACTTATGCCAGTGTCCCTAACCTCATGCTGCAGGTCTGTGGTGACTTTGCACTGCAGAGCTCTTACCCATTGCAAGAATGCTTGTGCCAGTGCAGACCTGAGGACCTGAGCCAGACTTACCATGCATTTGATTTTAGCAGGTCTGTACCCAGATACTTGAGCTGATGGGATGTGGAGTTTCTGCTGTGGTACCAGTCTTGGTGGGATACTTGTCCAGGTGTGACTGTCTTTCTGGCACAAACACAGAAGGGTCCAGCCAAATTGCGGCAGGGGCTGAGCCCTGGGAAGAGCTCTCCTATAGCCTGGCCAGGGTGGTGGTGCTCTGGAAACATCTGCAGCTCCAGGGCTTGTATGGGATGCTCCTGGGTGGGCTGGGGCTGGTGGCAGTGGCATGCTGAGCTCGTGTGTGAGGGCAGGAGCTGTTCCCGTACCTCCATCCTGGCCCTGACTGTTCCTGTTCCTCTGGGCGTTGGCCCTGGTCACAGCGAATGCTGCTCAAAGTTCGCTGGCCCTCCTGGGCACACCTGAGCTATACCTGCCACTGCTGGGTCCCTGAGGGCTGGGCTGTGAGCACCAGGCATGGGGAGAGAGCAGCTGGAGCAGGCAGGAGTGAGCAATGGGAGGGCAGCTCTCTCTTCTCCCCTCGTCTTACACATCTTTTGCAACTGTGAAAGTACCTGCACAGGAACGTGGTTACCTGGGGGAGGGAGCAAGGTGGCCTCACGTGTGAGAGTTGTATGACCTTGGACTGGATGAATATGGGGAACTGGTTCCCGCCCTGTCCAGAAGGAGGAAGGCGTCTCACTGTCCCTAGACGATACGTTTTCCTCTCACCCCCATCTCATATGGCACTGGGGCCGGTCTGTTCCGACAAGAGTCCCTGGATCTCCAGCTGCTTCCCGGAGCTCCCAGCCCCGGTCCTGGCCCAGTCGGAAAGGGGAGGCAGTAGTGCTGGGCTGCATGTGGGTATCTGCTGTGGGTGGGAGGGAGTGTGTGTGGAACTGCAAAGACGAGTTTTTCCGACCTGGAAGGGTGGGTCACCGGGGTTGTTTGCATGCTACTGGCAGGCCCCTTGCCCAGTGGAGTAACGCATTCCTGCGAGCGTGTTGCTGCACGCAGGGCTGCTGCTTGCCATGCTTGGCTTGGCTGCGGGCAGCCCAGCTCGCTCCAGGGGGAGAGATGTTGTCCCCCTCCTGCTCACTGGGGTCTGAGGGGGAGGAGGTAGAGAGCCCAGGGTGTTTCTGGGAGAAATCCTCTCTGATGTGGGGAGCCTGCCTTCTCCAGGTTGGCTTTGTGCCATCCTTGCTTTCTCTTCTGTTTCTTGCTTGCTTTTACCTCCAGAAAACACTGGTATGGCAGAGCCCCCCCTGATCTCTGCCCAGGGTCTGTCCACAGCAGCTGGCTGCGGTGGAAAACCACTCAATTCCCTTCTCCATTCTCCTTTCGGCAGCAAGAGGAGCCGCCCTGTGAAGGGCAGGTGGATGGGCCTGCGGAGCAAAGCTCTGGCATTAGTGAGACCTCTGAGGGGACTCATGCTGGCTTCCCAGGGGTGCCCTGTCCTGCCTTCAGGAGCCTTGGCAGCCCCACAGTGTCAGGAGGGAGCTCTGAGGGCGTTGTGCAGACAAGGACATGAGGTGTGTGAGGGAGGCTGGAGAACCGGCTTAGGGGGCAGATGTTGTGCTGAGGTTGTGGTGTTGGTGCTGCCATAGCTCTGCAGGTAACCAACCCATCTCTGGGGCACAGCCAGAGCCTCATGGGGTTGGAAAACAGCATCTTCCATCCTCTCCTCATAGGATTCTCCCAGCCCTGGACAGGAATGTGATAGTACTATGGATGATTAACAGTCAGATGTATTTCTTGGTGGCAGACCCCTTCCAACAAGCTGGAAGGCCAGGCATCTGATCTTCTGGGTGGGCCATGCTGACCTCCTGGCTGGGCTGGCATAGCTGGCTGAGGCTGGGCTGGTGGTGGTGCCCATGTCTGGCATTCCCAGCCTGGTTCCAGATCGTCTGCATGCAGGCCAGGGGCAGTGGGGAGTGGCCCTTGGCAGGACGTCGTGTTTAGAAACTAGCAGGAAAGGGAAGCCACGATGTCATCTCCCGTCTGACCAGGAAGCGAAGGTTTCCTTCCCTTCAGCTCGCACAGGAGCCTGGGAAGGTGCTTCTCAGTGAGAGGGTTGGGGGTGCAAACAGTTTGGCCAGGGGGCTGGGGTAGGATGGAGTCTTGCTGGCCCACTGTTCTGTTTGATCCTTGCTGCTCTGTGTGAGTGCTGGCTCCTGCTAGCCTGTGTGTGCACCTTGTGGGGCCTTAGAGCACTCTGGGGGACTTGCTGTCACCCTGCTGCAGCACCCCCTTTCCCCACCTCCAGCCATGATTCACTCCCTGGCTCCTGCCTGATGCTTCTCCAGTGGCTTTCCTTCACCCATTCATTACTGCTCTTGGCAGGGCCCTCGGAGCCATCTCCAGCAGACACACGCGTGCAATTAGAGAGCCGGGCACCTGATGAGGTCATGCGGAGCCCGAGCCGGGGGTGTTCAGCCCAGCCCCGCGTGGTTTGTGCTCTGACTCAGCCCGTGGCCGCCCTACCTGCTCGGGGAGTCCGGGCTGGCTGGGGCGAGGGGGGGCAGGGGGTCCCACTCCTCCTGGGCCGCTCCCTCAGGCCGGCTTGGCTTAATCTCGGCAATTCCCTCTTGGCCACTCCCTCACCAAATGCTACTTCACCTGTTTGCTCAGTGTGGGGAGGGGAGGGTGTCTCCTCCTGGAAGAGGGAAGGGTGCCCTGACTGCCTCAGGGGTGCCTGGGTACCCTTTGTGTAGGGAGACTCCGCGTGGGGTTGCTGGGAAGGCTGGGGGGCCCTGTTTCCTGCCCTTCTCCCCACTTATGCTCACAGTTCCTTGGTGACTTGTTCTTGCTAGAAGGGCACATAGTGCTGGCTGCCCGTAGTGGTGCAGGTCCTGTCCTGGTGCCAGTGAGATTCCCCTGTGCTTCCAGGCTCTGCTCCTTTGTCCATTGGTTGGAGCAGGGCCTGGAAGCCAGAACCGGTTCCCGGAGCTGCAGGTGTGGGACAGGAAATGATCTCAAGTGGCTTCCTTGGGAAGAGGGCTGTGGGAAGGGCTCTATGCCCAGGAAGGGTCCCAGATCCTTATCTCCAGGTGCTGGGCTGGCTCAGGTAACTGCAGGTGCTTGTGCCCATGGCCTGATGAAGGGAGGCTGCCCCTAATCCTGCTGGGAATGCTAGCCACCAGACTGCAGCCTCTCTGCTTGGGCACAGCCAGCAGCACTTGCGAGCTCTGGAGCAGCTCATCTGCCCCTGGGATGAGGAGCCAGAGACAGCAGTTTCCCCCATCTGCCGTGCCCTCGGCTTGGGCAGGCAGGCGCGGGTCTTACTGAGGGGACTTTGCTCCCTGGACTCTGCCAATATGGCCCTTATCTCTGGTGTGTTTGTTTTCCCTGCGGGAGAGAGGCAGCTGAATGGGAAAGTTGAGCCCGGCAGAGGGTGGGGGGACGGGTGAAGGGCAGGGACATTGGCGTGGCTGGAGCCTGGGGGGCCGCGTTGACCTTCAGCCCAACGCCAGCCTCCGCTGAGCCTTGTGGCCGTGGGGACAGCTCATGTCACCCTTCGAGGTAGCCACTGCTCCTTGGGTGGAACAGGGGGCTGCCCTGCAATCCCCCCTGCTCACCTGCTCGCGTCGGGCCGCGGTGGCAGAGCCGGGGGGCTGCTGCCTCCCCCTGCCCGGGAGCCGCTGGGGTGAAGCAGGAGCCCGCTGGCTTGCCGGAGCGTGGCCTGCCCCGGGAATGCTCTGGCCCAATTCCCAGAATCCGGCGCTGGGTGTTTGTTTGCTGCTGCGCCCCCGAGGTCTGGTGCTACTGTGACAGGAAGCGGGGACGCCGGGGGGAGGGAGGCCGGCCGCCGGCTGGGGATGTGCCTGTGAAATCCCTTTGTCCCTGCCGAGCGCTCAGCTGCGAATTCCCACAGCGAGGAGAGAGCCGCCTTTGTGCTGCTGCAGGGCTCTCGACATGTGAATCTCCCGGGCCTGGGGGTGTGAGCCGTGGGGCTGGTGCAGAGGGGTTGCAGGGACCCTGCCTGCTACTGTCCCCAGGCTGGGGACCCTCGCAGCAGTGCCCCGTGGCAGCAGGGCTGCTGAGGTGTCTGTGGGCAGTGGGATGTAGCAGGATGTTGCTGGCAGGAAGGCTCCGGCCCTGTGGCCGTCCCGCTTGGGGGCTGTGGGTGGACAGAGTCTGCCTGGAGCCCAGCGGCTTGGCTGCCCTCCTGCGGCCCTCTCCTCCCTGCAAATGCCGAGGGAAGCTCATCTCCCTTCCTCTCGCCATAGTACTCTAGCCAGTCGAGGGTCGGCGGCTTCCCTGCTCTTCTGGAGGGAAGGAGCTCCTGGCATGCTGTGTTCTGGCTGTGCTCGGAGAGGGGTGAGTGGCCCCCGGCGTGCCTGGGAGGACAGCTGCCCCGCCGCAGGATTGCTGGCATTCCAGCAGAACAATCCCAGCTCCCCGCAGCCGACCCTGCACTGCTCCGTGCTCTGCTCTCTCACTCTTCGCCCTGCTGGGGTGGCAGCGGTCGGGTGACCTCAGCGCAGCTAGGGACAGATCCCTTCCCCAGGGGATCGCCTGTGTTTCACAACCGTCGGCTGTGTCCAGACCCGTCCTGCAGACCCGATCGGTATCTCCGTTCTCGGCCCCCTGCCCTGGCTGAGGGAACGACCCACGCTCCTGCCTCCTTCTGCTTCCTCCCCTCCAGCCCCACCCTGCCCTTATCGCTCCCTCCTCATCCTGCTCCCTGGCTGCCGGCCCGCTGCCTTATAAGGTGCGATCTGCGCCAGGATTGCATCTCCAGGTGACTCCCCTCTCCGAAGGGAGGCTTTCCCAACCCATCCCAGCTACGTGGCCATCATCCCTGGCACTGGGGGTGGCAGGTGAGGTAGGCCAGGTGGCGATCCTGCTGCCAGTCCAACCAGTTGGGTGTGAAGGGCGGAGGAGGAACAGCTCCCTGCCTGTCCCTGCCCGTGGCGCCGCTCCTGGGTGTTCACCCGCCGGGCTCCTGTCGTGACCGTGACCAGCACCCAGGGCATGTCGCCCAAGGCGGTGTCCAACCTGCTGCTGGAGCAGCCCTTTCCTGACTACCTGCCAGCCTCCCCAAAGTCCGCTGTTCTCTGTGACCTGCCAGCAGGATGAGCCCTCCTGGGGGCCAGGGAGGCAGCTGGAGCCCAGAGCAGGAGGTGGAGAAACCTGTACCCTGATGTAAGGTCTGGCAGGACCAGGGTGGGCTGGGGAGTGGGGGCAGGGGTCCCTCCAGGATGGGCTGCTCTGAGGTGATGGCTGTGTACGTTCCTGCCTCTGGGTTTGGGAGAGAAACAGCCAAAACTGTGCTTCTACTCCCATGCCCTTCTGCTTCAGCCAGACTGAGGTCTAAGGGTTGATGTGTGAGCCTGGACCCTGTGCTTGGCATGAGGAAAGATGCCAAGGGTGCCAGCTCATTTATTTTTTAGGTAATTGAGACTGACCAGAAGCCAGTGGTGAATTAGCTGGGCTGTGAGCCTGTGCAAAGCAAGTGCACTGCAAGCACTCGGACAATTGCAGGCTTGAATTATTGATGGTGTTTCTGTTTTTCCTAAGTGCATCATGATAGGCAGCTGGAACCAGGAGAATTTGTTGCTTCCTCTCTCTCTTGAGGACAGGGTCTAGTGCTGAGGGCTTTCAGAGAGCGGGCAACCAGTTGGCTCTCCTCAGGCCCTTGGGCTGAGAAGGGCCATTTATTGGAGTGGAGTTGGGGATTGTGTTGCAAAATTCCTCAGTAAGCGCATCCCTCTTTGTCAGCCTGGCAGGTGGGTCTGGCCCAGGAGCCCCACAGGGGCTCAGCCAGCCTGAATGAGGGTCTGTGTCCATCCTTGCTCTGATGGAGCTGGAGAAGGGCTTTCTTCCTGCTTCATGGTGTGGGGCGCTGCCAAGGGTGTCTGGCCGTGGTGACAAACCTTGCTGGACATGTGTTTGGGAGTCACAGACAAGCAGTGAAGCTGTGTGAAAGGCTGGGATGTGGCAAACAGAGCTGATGCAGTTCTGTTCCTCCTCCAGCAGGACAATGGCAGGGAGTCTGGTGTGTCCCTTAGCAGGATGCTGGGGCAGGGATGATGTGGCAGAGGAGATTCTGACTTTGTAGGTGCTTGGGTTGAACTTTGCCCAAAGTCTTCTGTGCTGAGGCAGCAGCCTTAGCCCCAGGGATCCCAAGACCTTTGGGTGACAGCTCTCCAGGGACTCGGGGCATGGAGCAGGGCTGGAGCAGGTTGTTGGAAGAATCCATGTAGAGGACTGTGCCAGAGATCCCCTGTGCTGCAGCAGTGCTGCCTGTCGAGCCTCCAGCCTGAGTCTTATCTGCGGGATCTTGTCCATTTTCCCTGGCCTGTGGAGTACAATTCCCCATCTGCTGGCTTGGTCTGGGCCCCCGGGTTAATCTTTCCATAGCAGACTCCAGGAAAACACTTCTGGTCGGGAGCCTTCAAGGCCTGGACTCTATCCTCTGGCAGAGGAGGGTGCAGGTGAACTCTAGGTGGGTATGTCTGTGGTTTGGCCCTAGAAATTTATTTTTCCAGGCAAGGGATTTGTTCTGTGTGAATGCTGGAGAAGCTGGGGGGAGAGGTTTTGGAAGAACCTGCCATGTTACAGCTCACTGCAGCAGAAGAGCTGTGGAGGGCTCAGGGTTTGGGATGCCTGTCTGGCTGTGTCCAAGCCTTTATCCAGGTGGGAAGATCGTGGTAGGGAAGCTCCAGCACAGGTGGGCTGGCAGCTGCTTCCTGACCAGCAAGTGGACTCTGCTCTCCAGGCTCGGAGACATCTTTCCAGTGGACCCACTTTGGCTTTGGGCCCTGTGGGCACAGCACAGGGTGGGATTGGTGCCAGGAAGTTGGGAGATAAGGCCAGGGGGATTTAGGTGTGAAACTTCCTGGGTCGATGCATTGTTCCCTGGGGTCCCCTCCTACTGATTGCTGGGGGCACAGAGAGGATTCTGCCCCTGGGGTGAAGCTGCTCAGGGTGTGCTTTGTCCTTAGGCTTTTTGGTTTGCCCTGAACTGAGCCAACTGAAATATTTTTGGCTTGCTGGGGTTTTTAAGTAACGGGTGTGTCAGCAAGTGCCTCTCCCATGATGAAAAGGCTTTCATGAGCCATCCTCAGAGCCGGTCGGGGTCTGGCTCTGGAAGAATGCTCTGTAGTTGGATCTTCAGAGGCTGGGGGGGAGTAAGGGGGGAATGGGCGCAAAGCGATCCCTGGAATTTCACCCTTGCGGGTTCCTGTGTACTTGGCTTTGCACTGTCACGAGTAGCTCACTGGCTGGAGGGAGCAGGATGCATAGCTGAGGCTCTCCCCTTCCTGCCCTCCCTGTCTCATTCCAGAGATGGCCACTGAGTGCCCCAGATGGCACTGGGACTTGTCAAGGGGCCCTATCCCTGAATGTGGGGCAGGTTCCTCACAGCTGGGAGCCACGGGGCTGGGTTTGGGGTTTGTGTGCCAAACCCAGGGAATGGCCATGCTCCAGTTGGGATGGTGCTGGCTGTGTCTGCGAGGACAGCTCTTGCTGACCTCTCTGGACCTGGCACTGCCTCTCTGTAATTATGTCTTTAATCGCAGATCAATGAAGACAGTGGCTGGAACGAGGGTGGAGGGAGCTGGTCTGTCCTGGTGGTAGAGGAAAACTGGGAGAGACCCCATTCTGCTGGCACTCCTCGCACATCATGGAGCCATGTTCAGTGCTCAGGGCAGGAATGACAACTGTGTAGGCAATGCAGCCCCCCAACGCTGAGTCTCTGCTTAACATGGCCTGATCCTGCTGGGAGACCCTCAGGTGGCCCCTTCTTGAGCATCCACTGGAGCCGGAGGGCGCGGGACCTATCCTGTTCCTTCCCCTGCTGTTGTGTTTACTCCCTGTGGAAGGGACGGGAAGGAAACAGCCTCGCAGCTGCTCTAGCCCCTTATCTGGGGCCCTAACAGCCCTGAAAGTTTCATTGTTAGTGTCCATGTTTCCCAGCCCCATTCCCAGGGAACATGTGGAGGTGGGGATTTGGGGCTGGGGTGCTGAGTGGGCTCTGCCTGGCAGCCATGTGGGACTACCGGGACCTTCTGGGGCTCCTGTCTCTCCTGTCTGTGATTCTCACAGAGCCAGACCCTGCTAGTCTACACTCGCTGCAGGCATGATCCTCTTCATGAGACCAGACCAGCTGAGTCTCACCTTGGACTCAGGGAGCTGCCTCTGCCCTCCTGCTCCCTAAAAGTCTGTCTCTTCTGCATCAGGACTGTTGAGGGCCAGCCAGGGAGCAAAGCTGCTTGGACAAGGCTGTGTTGTGGAGGATCGGTTCTCCACAGGGGGCTGTTCCCGTCTTTTAAAGGGTTTGCTGAAGTACCATTCTGGAAACAAACCCAACAAGCCATGGGGACTGCTGGCTGGGATTTTGGATGCTGCAGTTGCGTAGGGTGTCTGGGGTGGTAGGACTGGTCCATGTCCTGCTGGATAATGCTGGGATGTGGCAAGGAACTGCTCCCCTTCCATCACAGGGCCCTGGAAAGGCTGGGATCTGTGTCCCTGCTTAAAGTGGGCGGTAGCCCACTAGAGATAGGGAGTGTTACTCAGGGATGAGAGTTGGGATGTGTCAGCACTGTTCTGGGAGCCACCAGGCCTCTCCTTTGGAGAATCCTGAAAATGCACAGGACAGGTGAGCAGCAAGGGTCAGAGCTATCCCTGCATTTCCATACAAGGCTTGGGGAGCCAATCTGTTGGAAAAGCCTCAGGGAGTACCTGTTGCAAGGTGGGAGGGGTGGAAATGCGTGAGCCAGGAGTCATGTCTGGGAACCTCCAAGAGCTTGCTTGGGCTCCAGAGGGTGGTGGGCTGCATTCTTCCTGGGGTCCGTGGCTGGGCCAGGTGTGCCACAGCTTCTTCTCCTGCTGGGCACCATGTGGGCACAAGTAGAGCAACTGGATTTTTTTATTGATGAAGGCAGATGACAGAGTGGCAGCGACCAGATGGTGGAATGTGCTGTGGGTGCCCTCCAAAGCCCTTGGAAAACATCCACCCTGCATGGCTGGGCTCCGTTGCGGTGGTGCCACCGTGGCTGACACGCGCCTGTACCCAAGGGAGGCTTTGGGGAGCAGAGCCACACGAGGAATGAGGAGGGGTTTGACAGATCAGAAGACTTGACTGAGCTGCTGTGCACCAGCATGTACTGCAGGCTGGGTCTGGAGGGGCTGCACGAAGTGGTGGGAACAGGGATGCTTCCTGCGTGAGCTCTCAGCCCCGGGTCGTCCTTATCGGCCCTGTGGGGCGGTGGCACCGGGGAGTGGAGTGGGCAGAGCCTATGTTGGAGACCGTGGGAAAGCAGCCTCTGTGCTGCCTGCCCGGCTCGAGCGAGTCCCCACATGCCTGCCATGACTGCACAGCTTTGGGAAAACCTCTCGGGCTTGCAGGGACTCGGCCGGGCTGCGCAGGAGGGGTGGAGGGCTGAGCCCTGGCCTCTCCTCTCCGCCTCTGCCGTTTCTCCCGTCGGTAGGAACAGTGAGGGGTGTGGAGTCTCCGTGGAGCTGGGGGGCTGTTGTGGGAGCAGTGCCGTGTTTGCCCACCAGCCCTTCTAGACCCATCCCTCAGAGGGGAGGGGTTGGGAGAGAGATGCCCGTTTCCCAGCTCTGTGCCCACCCTACCTCCTGTTTAGGGGGTTCTTGTGTGTGATTTTGACCTGCTCCTGCTGTCCCTGCAGCTTTCTTCCCTCCTGCTTCCTCACTGTGGTGGCTGGGCTGTTTCTCCCATGACTCTCTGCGTCTAGACCTGGCTGTCCCGTGCCTTTGCCAATCAAACCTGAGCTTCCTCCTCTGACAGGTCTGTATGGAAGAATATTGCCTTTCTGTACCAAAATGTTGATTGTGGCTCACTTGCTGTTCTCCTTTGGGCGGGGGTGTTGGAGGGGTCCAGGCCAAAGCCCATCCCCAGGTCTGTGGGCTGAGGATCCCTGGAGGGAGAGCCCTGGTGCATACCTGGAGGGTGGTGAGTTTTGGCAGCACTCAGAGGGGCTCATGGGATCCCCTTTAGGGGGATCCCATTATATTCCATCCTCTTTCCTGGCTAGGAAGGAGCTGTGGAGCCAAGGTTGTCTCCCCATCTCTTACTGCACCAGGAAGGAGGGAGCAGATACATGGCCCTCTCCCTCCACCCTTCCCTGGAGGAAGCAGTAGGATGTGGGTCACTTCTCATTCTTCAGGAGTGTCCCCTGCCCCACCCCGGGGACATGTCCTCCCCTCCTGCACTGTCTGCCCGCAGCTTTTCCTTGCCCATGAGGTTTTCCCTCAGCCCACAGCAGTGCTTCTGAATCTGGCTCAGCCCCAGCTGTTTGCTGTGCTGGGGGGACCTTCTGTCCCCACAGTGCCACTTTTCCAAGCTTTAATGCTTGGGACAGTTTGCATCTAAGTCCTGCTCCAGGACCCTCTTGCCAGCTCTCTGGTGATGGGTGGGAGTGGGTGTTAATGCCATAAGATTTTTTTATTTTTTTTTTTCCCCTGTTCTGAAAATCTGCTGTAACAAAATCAGTCTCTTCTGACCGCTCTTCTCTCCTCCTTTCCTCCCCCAAAATCATGTGCAGTGAAGAGAGGGGCTCCTGCCCTTCTGGGTCATTTTTCCCACCCTCACCTTGACACCAAGCCGCCTCTGCTTGTGCCTCCCCGTGCCCCCCGCCCTGCCCACCCTGGGCACCCGTCACCCATGGACGACTCGGAAGTGGAGTCGACCGCCAGCATCCTTGCCTCTGTCAAGGAGCAGGAGGCACAGTTCGAGAAGCTGACCCGGGCCCTGGAGGAGGAACGGCGCCATGTCTCAGCCCAGCTGGAGCGAGTCCGGGTCTCCCCACAGGACGCCGGCCCGGGCTTGGCCAACGGCACGCTCACCCGGCGGCACCAGGTAAAACACCCCCTCGGCAGAGGGGCGTGCACAGGCTCCTGGAGCCCCTGGAGCTGCCTCCCCTCAGCCCTCCTTGGATATGGGAGGTGGAGGAGGGCCCGGCTGTTCTTGTGGCACTGAAGTACTGGAGTCGGTCTGGGGGTGTGCAGACCTCCTTTGGCAGACAGAGGATTCAGGAGAGGAGGTGCCAGCCTGGAGGGTCTTGCTGCCAGGTTGGCTGTGCTCTGGTTTTGGGAAGGTCAGAGGTTGGCTGTGGTCAGTTCCAGGGTATCTCTGCTCCCCATCCTGCTCGGCTGCTTGGAGTGCAGCTGAAATGCTGAGGCTGGGGTGTGTGTGTGTGTCTCCTTCTGTGTGTGACAAAGGGTAAATACCTGGAATCTGTCTGTCCCCACATGGCCAAACCAGAGATGGGAGATCTTTTTTACAGGGCTGGAAATGTGGTTTCATCTGCCTTGGCTTGAGGTGTCTCCTCACTTTTTCGGGCTCAGTCTTGGAGAGGGGTGCTTGGAGGGCTGGTGCGTGGTGGTGTGCAGGAGCCAGGTGCCTTTCTGGCTGTGGAAGGTGGTGGTGCCAGGAGGGACCTGTGGGGAAGGGCAGGGTGGACAGAGGAAGAGTTCAGGTGTCAAACAGCAGCACCCTGTGATCGGCCTCCACATGGTTCTCTCAGGCCCAGGGGGGCCTCTGGGGTCATTGGTGGCTCTTACGTCAGGAGCTGTAGGAGGTGTCCAGGGCCCTGCCAGGGAGCAGGGAAGGGTCGTGGCCGTTCCATCAGGAGCATATAGGAGAGCTAGGATGTTGAGGTGTTTCCTCCAACTCTTGGCCGGGCAGACCTGGAGGAGATTTGCTGCATGTGGCACAGAGCCCTCCTGAGGAGTGTGTTCCTCTGCTGGGGGCTCCGGTGGGCTGCATGGTGGATGCCTGTCAGGTGCATGAGATGGGCTGCTCAGGGCCCTGCAGGGAACTGAGCATGGGTCCTTGGGAGATTGGTGTAGTAATGGGCCTGCTGCCCTGTTGTGTTTCAGAACGGACGTTTCCTGGGCGATGCTGACCTGGAAAGACAGAAATATTCAGATCTGAAGCTCAACGGGCCACAGGTAGGGGGAGCTCAGCCCTATGGCTGTGGGCAGCCTGCTTGCTTTGGGAGGGTACATGGCTCCAATGTCCCTAGACGAAATGGGAGAGGGTGATTTGGGCTCCTCATGTGGCCCCTCTGGCTTAAAGGTACCTTTTTCCAAAAGGTATCAGGGCTCCCTGTGAAGAAAGATCTCTCGTCCAGCTGAGGCCAGGAAGGCCCAGTTTGGTGACAGGGCCTGACTGCCTGTTGCTTTCTCCCCTCAGGACCACAGCCACCTCTTGTACAGCACAATCCCCAGGATGCAGGACCCGGGCCAGATCGTGGAGGAGACGTACACCATGGAGGAAGACCCAGAAGGGGCCATGTCAGTCGTGTCTGTGGAGACGTCAGATGATGGGACAACTCGGCGTACAGAGACCACGGTACGGGCCTGGGGACACCATGGAGGGACAGGGCATGGTGGGGGACTGTGGTGGCTGGGTGCTCTGCCACGAGCTGAAACAGGGTGTGAAATGTTCCTGAAGTGCTGGGCTGGAAGGGGAATCCGGGGACACAGGGACACGGTGTGTTTCCTGATGTGACCGTGCCCTGCCATGTGTGTCACCCCTGCCAGGTGAAGAAGGTGGTGAAGACCGTGACCACCCGGACGGTGCAGCAGGTGCCAGTGGGGCCTGATGGGCTGCCTTTGGAAACGTCCCCCGTGACCAGCAACTATGTCCAGACCATGGACAGGAACTTCCGCAAGAACGGCAACGGGGGCCCCGGCAGCTACCTGGGCCAGGCGGGCACAGCCACCCTCCCTCGCAACTACCACTACCCCGATGGCTACGGCCGCCCCTATGAGGATGGGTACCCAGGCAGTGACCACAGCTACGGCAGCCTGTCCCGCGTCACCCGCATCGACGAGCGCTACCGCCCCTCCATGGACACCTACCGGGCCCCCAGCCGCCAGGACATCTATGGCCCCCAGCCCCAGGTGCGTGTTGGGGGCAGCAACATGGACCTCAACCATTTCCACCCTGAGCCCTACGGCCTGGAGGATGACCAGCGCAGCGTGGGCTTTGAAGATGTGGACTACGGGCTCATGTCTGACTATGGCACGGCCAGGAGGGCGGGGACCCCATCTGATGCTCGGCGGCGGCTCAGGTATGTGGCAGGAGGCTCTGGGGTGCTCTGGGGTCCCTTGACCTTTATTTGGAGGAAGGAGGACCATGCACCACAACACCGTGAGCTGAGTCACACGCAGCTCACACAGGAGGAAATTTGTATCTGCTTCTAATTGTCTCCTTAATTGGTGGTTAAACCTGGGTGCTAATTGAGCCAGAGCCAGTCGTCCTGCAGCGAGGAGTTCCAGTGGGCAGCTGGATGTAGCTCCAGGCCCTTCCCTCTGTGCCACCAGGGCTGTGAGTGCTCCAGTGTGGCATATCCCTCTGGGAGCAGTGCCTGTGTGGGCTGTGTGTCGGGAGCAACTGCAGTCCCATGACTGTGCTCTCCCTGAGCCAAGAGCAGCCCAGGGAAGGGGAGCTTAGCCCAGGCTGGGGTGAGCAGGGCTCGCCCCACAGTGCCCCAGGAGCTTTCCTGCACAGCCCGACTGGGAGAAGCTGCTCAACCTGTTTGGCAGCAGCAGCCTCTCCCCTTTGTGTGTCTGTGGTGATGGCAGCTCCTCCAGCTTGCTGGGCTATGCCGTCCTCAGAGGCCAGAGCAGGGTCCTGGTGGTCTTTCCTGCCCTGCCAGGTATTCAGGATGTCACCTGCCTGAGGCCATGACTCCTGCCCATGTCTCTTGTGCCAGCTGTCTCTGCACAAGTGCTGCTTCCTGCTCTCCTCCTGGCTGGGCTGTCAGCAGGGCTTTGGGCAGGTGCTGGGGGATGGCTCTGGGCATGGTGAGGTAGCAAAGGAGCGAGGGGCTGAGCCAGAGTCCTGGAAATGGGGAAGGGACTGTGTCAGCATCTCCTGAGTGCCCCAGAGTGGGCCCAGGCAGCCTAAGCTCCTGGGACATAAAACAGAGGCAACAGGGAGAGACCTGGGGTAAAGGAGGCTCTTCCCAGCCCCTGTGGAGATCTGCCTGATCCAGGTGGATGCTGTAAATCCATGGTAGCTCCTGGCTCCCGGAGGGACTGAAGGAGCAGCTTTGTCTGTCCTTGTGGCTGGTGCCAGCACAAGTGCTTCTGGGCTGTGGTGAACCAGTTGGGGCGGTTGCTCACCCAGATGGATTTTCCTCGGCCTCTTTGCTTTGTGTAGCTTGTGCTGGCTGGAGGAGGGCAGGCAGGGCTGCTCCAGGCTTCTCACTCCTTGGGCAGCCCAGGACAAACCAGTGTTGGCAGTTTTGAGCACTGGCCATCAGGTCCTGGTCCCTTAGGGAGCATCTTGGGCAGAAGGGGTTATATAGGTGTGTCCAGCCCCTGACTGCTTGTCCAGCCAGAGACTCTAGCTTGTGTACTTTCCCTGGGTGGCCTTTGAGACCACGAGTCCTCTCTGCTGTGCAGGAAAATGTCAGGGCTCCTGCTCCTCCACGTCCTGGGGGAAGGCAGTTACAGGAGTCAAGTGCAGGAGCTGCAGCCAGGTGGGGAGACTGAGGGATGTAGGTCACGTAGAGGGAGAAGGTCAGCTCTGTTGGAGTTGCAGGAACAGCTCAGGGTATGAAAGATAGGTTGGTGGGCCCCTGAGCCAGCTCTCCCTCTCCCCGGGCAGAGCGATAAAGATCACAGCAATCTGTGGAATCCAGGCGCTGTTGAACTTGGCTTGTCCCCCACCTTCTCAGTTACCATCCACACTGGCTGCCCAGCTCACAGGGATGGGAACAGGGAGAGCAGCATCCCCCCGCCTCAGATGTTTGTCTTGAGCAGGAGCCTGGCTGTTAACGACTTCCTTCGGGGAGGCAGCTCGCCAGGCACGCGGAGCAGAAGGAGTGCCTCGAGCCGCAGGATGCCGTGCGTGCTGGCTGCCATCCATCGGCTGCAGAGAGCTCCGGCCCCTGCTCTGGGGTCTTGTCAGAGCTCCCTCTCTGCAGGGAAGGAAGGAAGGGGGTCCTTCCCATTCCTTGCTAGCCCCATCTTGCCTGGAGGGGATCCAGCACCGTGGGATCCTCCACAATTTCAGGGGAGGATCCAGTACCACGGTGGGACAGGAGGTCCTTTCCGGGGAGTGCGAGTCTTGGCATCAGAGCTGCCAGCTGTGTTGGCAAGTGTTGGTGGCTGTGACTCGCTCCAGCCTCGTGCTGCTGCTCCTCGGCACCTCTGCACAGCCAGGCATGGGGCATGTCCCCACTGGGACCTGCTGGAAGCCAGCCTGGCAGCCCAGTGCCACAGCACCCAGGGGTTATGTGACTGTGGAAGTGGCTCTAAAGCTGGTGGTTTGGACAAGTCATGTACCAGAGGCTGTAGGAAGGGAAGTGGTGACAGCAGCAGGACCTGCCACTATCCTTGTCAGGATACTCAGGGGCAGGAGGTGTCTGTGCCTGATCCAGGAGCTCCGGAGGTGGCTGAGCAGCCCCTGGGGCAGGTGTGAGCTGGAGTGGAGGTAGAAGCCTCTCCTTCGTTTTGTTTGAATGTCCTCAGTGCCCTGGCACAGCAGGGGTGACTGAGCTGTCCCCTCCCATCCCTTTCTCTTGGAAATCACTGGATTCCTCTGCCGGGGTGGGGGAAGGATTGTAGTGCCAATGACTTCGAAAATGAGAGAATCTGGTATTTGCGAGGTGTATGTTCTGGGGGTGTGAAATGCCACTTTGGTATGCGGGGCAGTAGTTACACTTTAAACTTCTATGTGCTTGTTTGGGCTCATTCCCAGTGCTGCCAGTCTATGGATGAGCTGTTCCTGGCCAGGGCAGGGGTCTGGGAGCACAGCTCTTCCCCAGGCCTGCCCTGGGAGCCATGAGGTTGATCCCTGGAGCCTGTGTGTCTCTAGGTGCCCAACTCAGCCTCTCCCCAGAGCAGCAGCACACCTTGCCTGTGGTGCTGGCTCTTGCCTGTGCCTCAGGGCTGGATCCTGCCTCTGCAGGGATCAGAGACCAAGATCCAGCTTCATCCCTTCCATCCCTGTTGGGCTGGAAGAGGCACCGCCTCCCCCAGGTCCAGGATTGTGCTCAGACGCCCTCTGCCCTCTCTCCTAGGAGTTATGAAGACATGCTGGTGGATGAAGTGGCTCCTGACCGGTACTACTGGGCTCCGCTGGCCCAGCACGAGAGGGGCAGCCTGGCCAGCCTGGACAGCCTGCGGAAAGGCGGCCCGGCCCCTGGGAACTGGCGCCAGCCGGAGCTGCCGGAGGTCATAGCCATGCTGAGCTTCCGGCTGGACGCCGTCAAGTCCAACGCAGCTGCCTACCTGCAGCACCTGTGCTACCGCAACGACAAGGTGAAGACGGAGGTGCGCCGGCTGAAGGGCATCCCCGTGCTCGTGGGGCTGCTGGATCACCCCAAGAAGGAGGTGCATTATGGTGCCTGTGGAGCGCTCAAGAACATCTCCTTCGGCAAGGACCAGGATAACAAGATTGCCATCAAGAACTGCGACGGGGTGCCCGCGCTGGTGCGCCTGCTGCGCAAGGCCCACGACATGGACCTCACCGAGGTCATCACAGGTAGTGGCTCCAGGGAGGGCAGGACAGGCTGGCCCCTGGGGTGGGGTCTGTGGTCAGGGTCCAAGTGCTCACCTTCCACTTGTGGCATTGCAGGGACGCTGTGGAACCTGTCCTCGCACGATTCCATCAAAATGGCCATTGTGGATCACGCGCTACATGCCCTGACCGATGAGGTGGTCATTCCCCGCTCCGGCTGGGAGCGGGAGCCCAACGAGGATTCCAAACCCCGCCATATAGAGTGGGAGTCGGTGCTCACCAACACCGCTGGCTGCCTTAGGTATGGATCTGGCAGAGCACTGGCCTGGGTTTGGGCTGCAACACTCCTGGCACTTCCAGAGGACTGTGGAGCAGCTGCTCTCGTAAGACAGCTGCTGGTGGTGCAGACCTTGAGTTTGGAGGCATTTACCCTCAGTGAGGGGAGCTACAGGAGCTGTTAGCTCTCTTGAGCTCTGCGGGGTGTGGGTTGCCCCTCGTCTGCCCTCAGCTGTCTCTCCCATGATGGTTCTTTCCTGCCTGTCAGGAATGTGAGCTCGGAGCGGAGCGAGGCCCGTCGGAAGCTGCGGGAGTGTGATGGGCTGGTGGATGCCCTGATCTACATTGTGCAGTCTGAGATTGGCCAGAAGGACTTGGACAGCAAGGTACCGCAGTGGGACTGGTGTTGGGAAAGGGAGAGCTTGTGTGGGGTGCACCTGGCACTGTTGGACCAGAATGTGTCCGGCACTCGGCCTGCAATTTGGGGTAGGAATATTGGCCCCCCAGCAGGGGTCTGGTTGTATCACTCATCCCCACACCACTGTCCCCTGGCTCAGGCCTTCCCAATCAGCCTGGATAATGTCTTTGCTTGAATTTTCCTTGAGCTTTAAGCTTAAGGCTGGGTCGAGCCCTTGCTTGCAGACCTGGAGTGCTGCTCCCAGTCTCAGTCAGACACTCTGGTTCTCTCTCCAGCTGGTGGAGAACTGTGTGTGCCTGCTGAGGAACCTGTCCTACCAAGTCCACCGCGAGATCCCCCATGCCGAGCGCTACCAGGAGACGCCCCTTGTCCCTGCCAACAACGCCGGGCCCCACAACGCCAGCTGCTTTGGGGCCAAGAAGGGCAAAGGTTCGTGTGCCAGCAGCAGCAGGGCAGGGAGGGAGGGGAACAGAGACAGGTCTTGAGGGTGGTCTGGGGTATTTGTGCTCCTACTTGGACATCTCGTGTGAAGCCTGAAGGGCAGCTTTCTCTGGAGGTGCAATGGTCCCTGCTTCCCTGGCTCTGGGAGCTGTTGCTTGGCTTGCCCAAAGCGTTTGACACAAGCTGTGGTGGGTGTCTGTGGTGGCGGGTTGGTGACGGATACATGTCCACTAATTCCACGCCTTCCCTTTTCTCCTGTGTTGCCCCTTCCCCTTCCCTTTGCTTTCTTGCCAAATGATCTGCCCCATGACGCTGTTGGCACTTCCCTCCTCCTGCCTCCCCTCTCTCCTGTCCTTCTCTCCACCTCACCAATAGACGAGTGGTTCTCCAGAGGTGAGTGCGCTCTTGGTTTTACTTTTCCCGTGGTTTAATTGGGTGCTTTCTCCAGCTCTCTTTGCCCCTCTCCCCAGCTGGGCACATTCTGCCTGCAGCGTGGCCAATGCCCCCAATGTCCCCTCCTGCGACACGCTGGTCGCTTGGCTTCAGCTCGCCTCTGGGCTTGTTCCTGCAAGTGGCAAAGAGCTGTTGGGCTGAGGCAGGTGAGGAGGGGAGGAGTCTCACACCTCTCCACTTGCACTTTGAAGGTAAAAAGCTCCCAGAAGACCCTGGTGCCGACACAGTGGATTTTCCCAAAAGAACAACTCCAGCCAAAGGTATGCTCCTCGAGTGATTATGCAGGGCTTGGATGTCAGGGCAGCTTTTGCTGCAGTGGCTCTGGGAGAGGAGAGAGCAAGAGGAACTGTTTCCCATTGAAGTGCGTCTCTACAATGGGCAGAAGCTGGGTTTGGGGCAGGAATGCCCAAGGACCTGTTAAAACATGAGCTCTGCCAGTAGTTCTGAGGATCTTATACAGGGATGAGGTCAGTGCTGCCTTAGGACAGGCTTCAGAGGGAAATACTGCCCCAGGGGCTGAGGGACAGCACAGTGACACAGCCCTCTGTGGTGGTCTCAGACTTGCCAGCACAGTTGCCTTCTTGTCTGTTTTTCACTCCTGGGCATGAAGAATAGGCATGATTTAAAGCTAAAATCTGTCTTAAAGTGTTCCCCAGCCATGAGAGTGAGGAAGGGTCATTCCCAGGAGCCTCTGGGGACAAGTGTCTCACTGCATGTGAATCACAGCCCCTGACCAAGCAGTGGCTGGGATTTCTGGTACCCTGGGGCAGCCTGGCAAAGGATCCTACCCCCTGGGAGCCTGGGTAGAAGCTTCCACCAGTGCCCCTTTGGATTAGGCTGATGCTAGCAGAGCCCTTGGGTTTATCCCCTTCCTACCCATGTCCTCCTGGCAGGCTACGAGCTCCTCTTCCAGCCGGAAGTGGTGCGGATATACATCTCCCTCCTGAAGGAAAGCAAGACTCCGGCTATCCTGGAGGCTTCAGCAGGAGCCATCCAGAACCTGTGCGCTGGCAGCTGGACGGTGAGTGCCCACAGAGCTGGCGGTGCGACAGGGAAAGGGCGCAGGGAGCACCACCCGTGGGGGCTGGCAGCGGTGTCCCCAGCCCCGGGTGACACGGTGGCCCTGCGCCTCCCTGCAGTACGGCCGCTACATCCGCTCAGCCCTGCGCCAGGAGAAGGGGCTCTCCGCCATCGCCGACCTCCTGACCCACGACAGCGAGCGCGTGGTGAAAGCGGCATCCGGGGCCCTGCGCAACCTGGCCGTGGACCTGCGCAACAAGGAGCTGATAGGTGAGGGTGGCACGCTCCCTGTATCCATGCAGGCTAGGCAGGAGCTTCCTCCTTCTCCTCTTGGCTGCTGGGGAAATGTGTGGGCACAGCGTCAGCCCAGCTTTTGTCTGCTTCCCTCACCCAGAGCAGAGAGTGCT
Organism: Parus major; assembly: GCF_001522545.3. NCBI lineage: Eukaryota > Metazoa > Chordata > Aves > Passeriformes > Paridae > Parus > Parus major. Next base: position 6,296,657 of record NC_031774.1, on the reverse strand, counting down.
GAGCTCTGCAAAGAGGGACAGCTAAAGGGGTCACCTGTCAGTGGTTTTCCCTTCAGCCCTGTTCCCTGCTTGCTCATGCCCAACTCTTTATCCTTCCCAGGCAAACATGCCATCCCCAACCTAGTGAAGAACCTGCCTGGAGGCCAGCAGACCCCTGCCAAAAACCTGTCTGAGGACACAGTGGTGTCAATCCTCAACACCATCAATGAAGTGATCGTGGACAACCTCGAGGCGGCCAAAAAGCTCCGGGAAACGCAGGGGATTGAGAAGCTTGTGCTGATAAACAAATCTGGGTAGGCTCCGCTCAAAGGATGATGTTGGGGTGGAGAGGGGCTTCACTTCTTCTGGGTTTCCAAGCATCTCTTCCTTTGCCTCTTTCTAGGAACCGCTCAGAGAGAGAAGTCCGGGCAGCCGCCCTCGTCTTGCAGACAGTCTGGGGCTATAAGGAGCTGCGGAAGCCCCTTGAGAAGGAAGGCTGGAAGAAGTCAGATTTCCAGGTGTGGGGATGCCTCATGGTGGCCAGGGCATTAGGTGGGGTCCTGCAGCAGGGAGAAGGGTGTTTCTGGAGCTTGACAGTACTGGCCTGCAGCTCTTCACCTTGCTGGTGGCACTGGGCACCCACAGAGGTGTCCCTGTGCCGTTTTTCAGCTAATGGCCAGCAGGAAGTCTCTGCTAGGATCACTCTGCAAAGTGTCTGTGTACCACGTGAACATGAGGCAGGAATTTTGTCACTCTAAGTGCTGCTGTGACAGTGTTGAAAATAGGGTTCTTCCAGGCTCAGTTTCCTTCCCAAAAGCAGAGCCTGCCCTTGCTGCTGGAGGCACTGCCCTGGTCAAGGCAGGGCACCCCCATTCTGATGGGAGTGCAGTGGGGGGCTTCAGCACCTTCTGGTTACTTTGGACCCCTTACTCAAGGGCTGTGGGAGGGTTTCTGGGTTTGTGCTGGTGCCATAAGGGTGGGATGTGCTGGTGAGGAAGAAACCTCTGGGCCCAGGATTTGAGCGGTCACTGTTGCTATAGGTGAACCTGAGCAATGCCTCTCGGACCCAGGGAGGCAACTCCTTTGATGACAGCACCTTGCCTCTCATTGACAGGAACCAAAAAACAGGTATGTGCTTGCCTTCAGCACCTGTGCCTGCCATCATCCCTCTGCCTTGTGGGTACTCAGCGCAGCTGGCATTTGTCCCCTTCCTGCTCTCCAGCTTTGGCTTCCCTAGCAGCCACAGCTGCTCACACAGGGCCATTAGCATGGGCCTTGGGTGGCTTTCCTGGCCATCAGAGCCATCAGTTAGGGCTTGGATGGCTTCTTGGGGCTGGCATTGTAGGTCCTGTGGTGTCCTTGGGTCACAGAGCTGCAGCTGGGCCTGGGCTCCCCTAGTCAGGGCAGGGAGCAGTTTCTCTGCAGCTTCTGGCTGCAGGAGCTGTCCCTGATGTGTTCTCCCATGCTTGCAGACAAGAAATCCTCCCGGGAGGAGATCCAGATGAGCAACATGGGACCAGGTAGGAGAGGGGACTCCCCCTCCATATGTGGGGAGCAGGGTGGAGTTAACATCTCCTGTGGGAGTGGTGCAGCCCCCACGGAGGTGACATGACTGACTGACTGTCTCCTCTCCTGCTCCAGACAACTATTCCACACTCAACGAAAGGGACCACAGCAGGACGCTGGACCGATCTGGTGACCTCGGAGACATGGAGCCGGTGAAGGCAGTGCCGTTGATGGTGAGCAGCTCTCTTTAACTCAGGAAGAGTGGGATGGGTGTAGGAAATGCCACATCACTGTCCTGTCTGGCAGAGGAGGGGAGACCTGGGCTTCCCACAACTAACACCCCCCATGCCATGGCCTCTACTAACCGCATGTGTCTGCAGCAGGAGGAGGGGCAGGAGTCTCAGCCTGAGGTGGAGGAGGCAGAGGAAGATGCTGCTGTGCCCTCCTCCATGTCGGTATGTCCCATGGTGTCCTGCCCAATCTGACAGTGGTGACAGATCCTGCTGTGCTGTTAGGGGTGCTTGGCCAGCCAAATCCTGCTCCAATTACTGCTGCTGCAATCACTGGTGCCGTGATCCTGCCTCCGCCCTCACTCCCGCTCCAGCTTTAACACCTGTCCCTATCTCTCTCTCTCTCTCCACAGCAGAAGATCTAGTTGGCCTCCCTGCCTCTGCTCCGTTTTGAGTTGATAATATATTATATATATAAATATATAACTCTTCATGGTGGAATGGACCGACTTTTACCTTGTCTTATTGTTGGAATTTTGCTGGACTCTCTGTGCCAACCATCCAGCCAAATGCCTGGGCTGAGTCCCCAGGGCAGCCCAGGCCACTCGGTCTCCTCCAGGCCGCTGCACCTCCTTGTTCTGGGACACCACCACTGAGAACTCCTCCTCCCGTCCCCCACCACTTCCTTCCTCCTGAGAGTAAAACCTTCCTGCCTGACTCTGCCGGATCAGCCGGCGTGGATGCTGCACAAGGACTCGGATCTCTGCCTTGACCAGGAGCTGCCTTCTCTCCCACACCTTCCCCCTGCTCCAAGGTGTCTTGCAGGGACGGGGACTGGGACTTCACTCACCACCGCCTTGTTTTTGGTTTGGTTTTGTTGCCTATAGGTTATATTTTTTCATGTGGGATCACTCTTCAACCAGGGCCGTGGGGACAACAGGAGCGTCCCTCCTCCCTGAGGGCTGCAGGACTGGGGTCCAGGAGCCGGAGGCACAAGGGCCAGGGGAAGGAAAACCAGCAATAACGTCTCTTGCTTTGCTCTAGATGAGGCTTTTGGGGTCATGGGAAAGGGGGGATCCAGCTCTGGATCCTGCAGAGGAGTCTGGATGGGGCCCTGGCACCCACCCAGTGCCTGTATGAGGAGGATCCTTCTGTGAGGAAGGGGGTCCCTGTGGGGGGAGGAGATGCAGCAGGGTTTTGGGGAGAGCGGGCGGCTCGGGGCGCACTGGGCCGGGCACCTGGAGCCAGGATCCCACGGCGCTGCCCCGCTGACCTTTTCTTGACACGTGCCTTTCTTTTGCCACTGTGAAATAGCTCTTTGAATCGTACTGTCCGGCTGCTTCCCTGGAAAAGGGGAGTTTCCTGGGCTTCCAGCAGGGCTGAGCTCTTCCTTTCCCCGCTGGGAGCCTTGCCTGTCTGCAGTGGGGCTGGGAGCCTGTTTTGGGGGGAACCCAACCCCCCTGCCTTCACTGAGAGGGTGTGGGATGCTCATCTGCATCCTGGCCTGGGCTGCCATGGAGTTGGGGTGTGCTCCTCCTCCTCCTCCTCTTGGCTGTGGTGCTGGGGCACATCCATGTGCTGTGATCTTTTGGGGGGCCCTGGGGCTCCCTGTGCAACTGGAAGCCTCTGTAGGAGGCTGCAAACTGGAGCAGGAGCCCTCCCAGCCCGGGGCTCCCCCCAGGGCGGGCTCTCAGGGCACGGGGAGGTGGCAGGGGCAGAGCTGGTGCCTTGCTCCTGCCCCAGTTCCCCCCCAGCTCCAGCTGGGTCTGCCCTGCTTCCAGCCCCACCTCAGCTCGGTTGGGTTTTGTTCTGGGGTCTAACTCTTCTCTTTTCCTTTAAATATGTAAAACACTAATTCCTTTTTTAATTTTTAATTTCAAATGAACCAAAAAGACAGCGTCGCCCTTCTCTCCTCCTTGGCCCTGGTGGGGAGGAGGGCCAAGGAGGTGGGGAGGGGGAAGCGCCAAGCCGTTCCTTGTCTGATTCCTGTGCACACTCTTGTAACGCTTTTAAAACAAAATGATTTTTTTATATAAATAAAGTTTTTAAAGTGTGATGTGTGCCTGTCCTTTTTGGTGTTTCTGGCTTTGCTGCTGGGCCTAGGTGTCTTTTCCAGGAGTGGTGCTGTTCTCCGTGGCTCCCAGAGGCATCACTTTGTGACAAACCATGTGGTATTTCCCAGCCCTCCCACCTTGCCTTGCATCCTTGTCTTCAAAGCCACCAGTAAGCAGAGAAAAAGCAGGACCAGGTATTTTATTGCTTCAGGTCCAAGGGGCAGTGCCAGCGATGTCTTGCAGGGACGGGAACAAGGAATGATGCCTGGCAGCAGCAAGGCTGGGGGCAGTTAGCCGAGCAGAACCAGCTCCAGGGATGTTGATGGGTGGCATATGAGGCGTGTTTGGGTCAGCAGGGACAATGCCAGGCATGATGATGGTGGGGACGATACCGTGGACATCCAGGCACGGAGGCTGTGTGCTGGGCAGCTGGGGCTCAGACAAAGAGCTTGTCGTGGCAGGGCTGGCAGTACATCTTGTCGCCGCACTCACGGAAGGTGCCCTTGTGCAGCCGGCCCAGGCAGTAGGCGCAGACAAAGTGCTCGGGGTGGTACCTGCGCCCCGCGGCCGTGATGCAGCGCCCGGTGACGGGGCGGCCGCAGCCGTGGCAGATGGTGCCCTGCCGCTGGTGGAAGTGCAGCTCGCAGTAGGGCCGTCCCTCCAGCTCAAAGAAGGACCCACCGGTGAAGCCAGTCAGGCACTCCTGGGGGAAGGAGAGGGGAAGGCTGGCGTGGCCCTGGGAGCCACCCCCATTGAGTGCTTCCCTGCCCTCCCACTCACCGTGCACACGAAGCACTCGGTGTGCCAGACACCCTGCAGGGCCGACAGGTAGTTGTCCGTGACGGGGCGCTCACAGCCCTGGCATTTGGGGGCAAACATGGCCAGGAAGTCCTGGTGGCAGTATGGCTTCCCGTTGCGCTCCAGGAATCCTGTGGGGACAGGATTGGGATGGGCACCCATCTGGGGATGGCTCACCCTGGGGACAGTGGGACATGGAGGTAACCAGGATAGAAGGCAAAGAGAGACCACGGGCAGCTGTCAGATGGAGTGATAAGTGCAAGAGCAGGGAATACCTGGGATGGGGGCAGAACCCCCACACCTGTTCCTTGGGACATACCCTCATCTCCAAACACCTTCCCACAGTGGGCACAGAAGAAGTGCTCAGGGTGCCAGGTCTGCTCCAGGGCCGTGAGGACTTTCTGCAGAAAAAGCCGAGGTGAGGGGGCTGGTGGTGGCAGCCAGGGGGAGGCCAGGGGATCACTCACTCACTCACTCACTCACCTCGCGGATGGGGCCGGCACAGTAGGCACAGCGCGGGGAGAAGGCCTGGTGATAATCCTCCTCACAGAACGCCTGCCCGCCCTGCTCAAAGAAGGGCCCCTTGTCCAGCTCTTGCCCGCAGCGGGCACAGGTGAAGTGCTCGGGATGCCAGGTTTTGCCCAGGGCTGTGAGCACCTACGAGAAGGAGGCACAGGGGCCGTGAGGGCAGCTCCAGGGGGATGCCCAGGGGTACCGGGGTGGGGCGGGGACTCACCTTGCCAGCGATGGGCTTGCGGCAGGTGGCGCAGATGCCGGCAGGTGCGGCCGTGATTCCCAGCTCCTGCAGGTCCCGGGTGAGGCTGTCCAGCATGTTGTCCAGCAAGGACTCCATGGGCACCCTGGCTCCCTGCCCTGCAGCTGCCAGCTGCTGGGAAGGAGGATGGTGAGGTCTGGGTGAGGGCCAAGCCCCCTAGCCTGCTGCTCCAGGGCCAAGGCTCACCTTGCTCTGCGTGTGGCCCAGGTCGGCCAGGAGCTCATCCAGTTGCCAGGCGGCCTCCGTGGGTGGGGGTGAGGGGAGCAGCGGCTTTGGGACTGGTACAGGGGTGCTGGACGTGGCAGAGAGGGGAGATGCTGTGGTGTCCACCCCAAGGCTGGTACCGAGACCCCTCCACCCCTGCCAACACAGCCCTTTCCCACAGGCCACCACAGGGAACACTGCAGGTGTGCAGGATACAGTCTGTCCCAGGTGACCCTGGGTGGCAGATCCCAGCAAGGAATGGGCAGCCCCCGATGGCTTTGCCCTCCCATGGCCATTTTTACCTGTACACTGAATCCAAACCTTCTCCTGGAGGCTGAGCTCGAGGTGGCAGCGGCACCTGGAAGGACAAGCCTTTGTGGCAGAGTCCTCAGGGAGTTCCCCTGGCAGCTTCCCCTGTCCAGCACCACCATCATGAGCTGAGAGGTCTCTGTGCCCAGGCATTACCTTCAGGGTACCATGCTGGGCATCCTGGCAGGAGCTTGGTCCCTGCACAGCGCGCTCCTTGGAGGCCAGGCAGGAGCTCTGCTCCAGCTCTTCCAGCAAAGCATCTGCATAGATACACCCGGGTCAGGCCCCACAGCCAGTAGCTGCCCACCCTGTGGTCTTGTACCACTCCCAAAATCTCAGGAACAAAAGCAGTGTCACAGCAGATCCTGCTGGCCAGCTGCCAGTGCCCCTGAGGGGTCCTGAGCACCCTCCCCAAGGTGCCCATCCCAGTGCAGGATGTGCTCACCTTCCCAAAGAGTGGGGCAAAGGGTCATTCCCCCGCACACCATGTCAGCAAAGAAACCTCTGCCAGTCCCCAACCTGACTCAGCAGAAGCCCTGGCAGGGAAAAGCTCACCCTGGGCCCATCCTGCGTGTCTAGATCACCACTTCCCCCAAGCTGGGCCGAGCACTTTTCCTTTTCATTTTCGCCTCTCTGCCTCGGCTGTCCCTCACATTGGGAAACAGGGAATGCCCACAGCAGTGTGGCTGCTCCCCCACCCCAGGCCAGGGATAGCTCCCAGCTCCTGCTGGGTGCAGCCAGGGTTGTGGCGCTGCCACAGCCCATTTCCTGCTCTCAAGCTGGCTCCATTTTTGGCCAAGTGTTCGCTCAACCACTGGCCCCATCGGTCCCTTGGGATGGGGTAGGTACAGGAGGGAGCAGGGCTCCATGGCTGCCCCTCTGCAGCATCCCCTCCAGGTCCTGAGGTACAGGAAGGAAAAGGCTCGCTCCCCAGAGGTGCCAAAAATGTGACCCCAAGCCTGGCCTGGCTGCAAGATCAGGTCTGGAGAGTCCCAACTTACCCAAATCCTCCATCCTGCCTTGGTGTGGGGTCCCAGGGCCAGGGCAGCACCCCGAGGTGCTGCGATGGCAGTCGAGGCTGCACCAGCTCTGTTCCGGTCTCGCCTCCGCCCCCCGCACCGGGGTTTGTCACCCAGGGTTTCCTTTGTGGGCTGTGTGCCTCACACCACATGTGACAGGCACAACTGGGACACAGGGAGCCACAAACAGCCCAGGCTGGGGCTGCAGAGGGGAGAAACTGGCCAATGGGCTGCCCAAGGAGCTCCAGAAGCCAAGACGTGGATGTCCAGGCCCTTTCTGAAAGCCACTGGCCACGTGTGAGAAGGGATGGCGTCTCAGTGCTGGGTGGAAATGGATTTGTGGCAGCATGATGGAGCAGTGCTGTCACGTTCTAGTAGAACCTTTGTGGGACACTTCTGGAGCCTCATCATCGATTTCCAGGTAACAGCAAATCCCTTTTTGGCAGAGAAATCTCCTGGCGCTGCTGGGAACAGACAGTGGATGTGGAAACAGCTCCAAGGGACGGAGGGAGTGTTAATGCCAGAGGTGGGTGCACATGGCTTGGCATGTCCTTTAGGCTCTTGTTTGGGTGTTTGGAGGAGGCAGCACCTGGTAGGTGACCAACAACATCTCAGTCACCTTGGCCACCAGCCCTGCCAAAGTTTCACCATGTCCTGGCTTGGATCCTCTTTAGTCCAACCAGAAAAACCCTTGTGAGCAAAGGTTATGAGCCACAGACTCTGTCCTCTGTGGGGAGGCACCTGTACCCACAGGGGTCAGGCTGGCACTGCCTTGGCCCTGCTCCTGGGCATTGCTGAGCAGTGTCCCTGGGTGGGCTGGAGCTGAGCCCCTCCAGCTGCCACCTCAGGGCTCACTTCACTCCTGACACCAATTTGTTGCCTGCTCACAGCAGGGACATCCAGCCCAGCCCCACCTCAGGAAAAGGCCCCTGGGACACCAAGCCACTGTGTCCGGGCTGTGTTTCAGGCCAGGAATGCTGAGAGCCACCCAAAGCTGAGAGGAGGCACTGCTGGTGTCACTCCTCAGGGCTGCTTGGAGATGGGATCCTTCTGTCAGGGGCTTCCCGTTCTGCACACAGCAGAACCTTCCTGCCTGCGGAAGGTTTCAGGCTATTTTTAGCTTTCTCAGTGATTTAGTGATGTGTGAGCTTGAGTGCACACGAGCATCTGGAGTTGAACTTCTTAAAACGTGTCCTTACAGAATCCAGAGGCCAAAGGCTGAGCTGTGCCCTGCCCTGAGCTCTGCTCCCCTGTTCTATCAAGAATGAAGTGACTCCAGCCCTGCCTGCAGAGGGGAAATCAGTCATAACAATGACAGGGACAGCTTGGCATGGGGCTGACAATAAGCAGGGACAGGAGAAATCCCTCTGCAAAGACCCTGAGGTTTTCTTTAGCTTTCATGCAAGGACATTCACCTCCTTCCTAGTGTCTGGGTCAGGGGAGTGTGGTTCTCCACAGTGAGGGGGTTTATTAGCACACTCTCAGGAACTGTTGGAAGCTTTTGTTTTCTAGGAACATACCAAAGCTCAGGACTTGAAATGCGGAAGCAAAAGGAAGCTTGGAGCCCTCTCTCTGGTGGGAACCAGTTCAGCAAACAGGATTTTCCAGCTGAACTCTGCGGGCTCTTTGAACCCCTGTGATTCTTGCTGTCTCCTGAGGCAGGATGAGGAGCACCTTGTTCTGGGGAAGTGTTACCCTTTGTTCTCCTGTCCTAAAACTGTGGGTAAGATCAGCCAAACCCTCCGCTCCAGAGCAATCACGTCCCAGTCCTCTTCCCCAATCCAAGCCCTCGATCCTGGCCTGGTGTCACATCCCGCTACAGCCAAGGCAAAGGAATACTGTGCCAGGATCAGTCCAGGTCCAAATGGCGACCGTGACAAAACCCGCTCCCGGGTGGTGCCCTCAGCGTCTGTGGGGGTGAAGCTTTGGGGTTTTGTGTGGGTTTAATGTGTTAATGCAGTTCCTGTGGGAGAACCATGCGCTGGTGGGGTTGTTTTGGGGAGGGGCTCGGGCCTTGGAGATCACGGGGGCGGGTCCCCCCGCACAGCCGCTCCCGGGGCTCCTGCCCAGGGCCCGTTCGGGGCGGGGACACAGCCGGGAACGGGGAACCGGCGCGGCCTCATCTCCGGTGGAACTACAACTCCCGACTGGCACCGCGCATGCGCGGCCGCGGGACGGAAGCGGGCGGGGCTAGGGCTGTGTGCTCCGCCCCCCTTGCGCCGGCCACCATTTTGTCACCGACTTTCACCCGCCGCCCGACGG
>NC_031774.1:6266360-6285916 GCF_001522545.3 Parus major | reverse complement strand
CTTGGGATGGGGTAGGTACAGGAGGGAGCAGGGCTCCATGGCTGCCCCTCTGCAGCATCCCCTCCAGGTCCTGAGGTACAGGAAGGAAAAGGCTCCCCAGAGGTGCCAGAAATAATTCCCCTTATCTTCCTGCAGCTGAAACAGTCCACCTTGGCATAAGGGTTTTAAAACAATCATCTGATAGAGAGGCACCGGGGCTTTGAGGAATTTGGGCTCGTCTCCATGTCATTCAGTTCCTTTTTGCTACCCCTATCCCATAGAATCTGGCTCTTACGCTTGCTTTTATGTTTTTTCAGGTGCGCAGATAAAGTCGCTGGTAAAGGTAAGAGCTGAATTATTCACTCCTGGTGTTGTGTTCCATCTGGAAAGTCTGGGGTGTTCCACGGGCTAGCCCAATCCTCCTTTTAGATCTTCCTTTTAAAGAATATTTTAGTGCTGGGTGATATGCAGTTTCTTTCCGAGTCTCTCTCAAGACTGTGGAACTTTGATAAGCTGCTGCTGTTGGCACATGCCCAACCTGCAAAATCTTACTGTCCCAAAAAGCACTCAGGCTTTCCATGGCTGTTGGAGCCTGAGGCTGGGCTGCTCCATGGTTTGACAGCTCTTGTTGCATAGCAGTCCCATGTCGTTGGCAAATCCTGGGTTCACTTCTGTTCTGTGCTCAGAAATATAGGAGTAGGTCCTGGAGAGGCCTCGGAAAGTTGTGTAGAACTCAAAGTATTCAGATATTCACACTTGTTGTTTCCTAGCTTTAGTGGATTATGGATTTTTTAGGCTGACGTCTTAAGGGGTGAAAGAGAAAATTATTTAATTGGGGGTGTGAGTAGGGTCTGAACACAAAAGCCCCAACTGTGGACATCTGTGAACTGGAGCAAAATTATTTTCTAGTACACACTGTGAACTTTATGCACCTATTTATTTTCTTGTTTAAAAAAAAAAAAAAAAACAACCCCAAAAACATACAAAAAATGTTAGAGGGCTTCGCTCCTTACCCGGTGATGACTTCTGAAACGGGTTCAAGTAAAGGGCTTTGTGTAGTGTTGTTTTTGATCTGGCACCAGAGAATTGTGGCAGAATGAAGCATTGAGGAAAGGAGGTCACACACCTGTGCAGTTGAATTCCCCTTTCTGCTGGAGCTGTTTGTTTGCCAGCAGTTGTGTCTCCGAGGCTGCTGTTACTCTTGTGTTTTGGTAACTCTTTAGCTTTCCTCCTACAAGTCTTTATTCCATTTGGGTGTGGAAATCCATCACAGTTCCAGCTGGCAAGGTGTGTTTTTACAGACTGAAGCAGAATTAACCGCTGTGTGTTGAGCCCAGATCTTGCTTATGTAAAGGTTTGGCAGTGTAATGTCAGAGCTTCAACCCTTTACATCAAAGCAAAGTTGCTGAAATGTCTAAAAAAGTTAAGCTTCATATGTGTATAGAGTTAAAACTTTAATGGTCATGCTTGGTTTTTTGGTTTAAAGAGAAGTATTTATTTGTAGTGGTAGAAAACGGGCAGAATATTCCCGTGTTTACTCCAGGAAGTGAATGTTGTCAGACTGAAATTCCCAGGTTTGGGGGCTCTCTGCACTCGAGCAATTTTAGCCTTTAACTTGGGCTCTGAGAGTTTCAGCTGTGCTTGAAGGTGAGAGTGGAAAAGTGTTTGTTAAACTTCTGGGGGTCTTTTGTAGATGTGCACCCAAAATTATGGAAAGAATAGTTGCGTGGAAACTGGCACTAGGAAGTGCTGACTTCTTCTGGGCCAGAGGAAATCTGTGCCATGGGGGGGTGGGGGTTGTTTGTTTCTGGTTTGTTTTTTAGTCTACAGAAGCACAGAAGTGAGGAAGCTGCACTCCTGTGTCTTGGCTGCACACTGGATGGAGCCCTTGTGCACCTTGTGCTGGTTGGAGAGGACCTGGAAACAGGCCAAGGAGTGTCTTCCTTGGACAGGTTGTGCAGGAACAGGAGAGGGGCTTCTCCTTCCTCCTCCTGTTGGGCTTTAGCAGAAGTTTTTGAAGGAGCCAGACCAGTGTAAACAAGCAGCAGCTTTTCTTGCACCACAGGGTTTTTTGTAGCCAGGAGTCCCCTGTGAGCCTGGAAGGCACAGTCCCATTTGTCCTTTCACCCTGGATGGAGCTGGGATAAGGTGGTGAGCGGTTCTGGTCAAAACTTGGAATTCTGTACTGGTGTTTCCTGATATGGATTTGATTTTTTTTTTTTTTTTTTAATTGCAATATTAGCCTTTACTGTCAACTCCTACATCCAATTTGGAATATTCCCTGGGACAGCCATGGTACAGAGCCATGGGGTCAGGCTTCTCCAGCATCCCCTTGGGAGTTCTGGCTGTGCAGGTCTGACGGGGAGTTTAGAGGGAGAGGAGAGCCAAAGGTGTGTGTTGTGTCACAGCCCAAGTGTGACTGTCACCACAGCAGCGTGCTTGGGGGCAGCTGCAGTGTCAGCCTGGGTTCCCTGGCTATTCCCTGTCGCCTGCTTAGTCATGCAGTCGCAGGATTTCCCAACGTGTGCCTGCAGGAATATTGGATGCATAAGTAGAACGTTTAATCTCAGCTTACAAATGAATTTGTGTAGCTATGGTCGCTGCATAGCAGAATTCACGTCTGGCTTCCCACAGCGTTCTGTATCCTTGTGGGAATAATTTTCATTTTAGACAGGAGAGTCATTTCCCTGGAAGCCCGTTCTCAAATCCAAGGGTTTTGCTAAGAAAACAATCGGGTTTGGCAGATTTAAAAAAAGATGGGAAACTTTAGACTCAGGTAGTACCAAATGGGTTTGTACAGAGAGGACTCACATTATGCCTAAGAGTTTTATTCTTAATGCTTCATGCTCCTTTTGGGAGTGATTGCTTTCCCTTAAGGCTTTGTCAGTGTTTGGAGAGAGAAATGTCATTACTTAAAACCAAACCTTATAAAAATGCACTGAATTTAAACAGCTCAAACTGCCCAAACCCTCCAAGGATTTTCCTGTGTTCCATCTGTACAGTTCCACAGTGCTCTGATGGGCAACAGCCCTTTGGATGGACCTCTGCACTTGGATATTTTTCCTGAGTTTCGTTTTTACCCATGCCATTATAAAGCCAGGTGTTTGGTGCCTTATCTGTTGTGTGGTTACTGCCTTAAATTTCAGAGGTGTGCATATGTTGTGGTACATTTATTTTTATAATAGCTTTTTAACTTAGCAATTAATTGTTGATTTTCCTTTCACTTAATTGCACACATATATTTTCTGAAACTGTTTGCAGGGTCAGTAAGAAGCTTTCAAAAGCTTTAGAAATCAAAGTTCAGCTCTATTGAAAAGCAGACCAGAGCCCAGAGTCTTGTCTTTTGGTTGTCTAAACAAAGCCACAACTTCACTTTGAGTGTCCTTCCAGATTTCCTTGTCTTGTCCCTTCTCCCAGAGACTGGCATTTGCTCACAATTTTTAATCTATTTGTTGCAAAGGAAAAAGAGACTAAAATTTATTCCAAATCTAGGACTTCCCATATTTTGGGCAAGGCCTTGGTGATTGCTGATTCCAGCTGTTCCTGCAGATGAACACTTGACAGACAGAAGTTTCCTGGTGCAGCCCTGATCCTTGGACAGGGACCATGTTGGGAGGGTCTAGAATTAGAATTTTTTTCATCTCATAGCTCTGTATCACAGTGAGTTCTTTGGCAAAGTAAATACTTGATACATCTCCTGAGGATGGGTTTGGGTGGTACTTGGGTATTCTTTGCATGTAAAAATGTCCTGAATCTGTTAGAATCAACTGTGCTGAAGCAGAGGAAGGAGAAATCCTGGGAAAAGGCTTGTCACAGACCTTCACTTTAGAGGAAGGAAGCAGAGCTGCTGGGTGAGGGGTGTGCTCTGTCCAGGTGTGTTGTGAGGCAGGTGTGCTTCAGCTGTGTGAGCCTGATTTTTAAAATGATAAGTAATCACCTGAATGCCTGATCTTCCAGGGAAATACCTCTCTTCCAGAGCAGCAGTGTGTGCTATCCCTGGCAACATGGTAGTGGTTGAGGGGGGAATTTCTAGAGGATGGTTTCAAGTATCTTTGAGGTTTGATTTAGCATTCAAAAACCTGAGATGTTTACCATGAGGACTGAGAACATGCAGCAGTCACCTTGAGATCTGCTAAAATAAGTCAAGAAGGTGCAGTTCATGCTCTGTTGGTGAGGTTTATATGTGCAAGACAGCAGCTCGATGGTTTGCAACACAGTGTGATGCCTCACATCCGGGATTCCAGTCAGGCTTCTCCAGCCAAATGTTGCTTTTTCCCACCCTCTTAATCAAGGATCAGACAGTGAGTAATGCAAAGCAAGCTACGTGCTAGGAGAAAAAGGATCATTCGGTTCAGAAGGCTTGATGCAAAACTGGAGATTGCAAGCTGGGAGGAATCTGAGAGGTTGTGGATTCCTCATCCCTGGAAGTATGCAAGGCCAGGTTGGACAGGGCTTGGAGCAACTTGTAGAAGGTGTTGCTGCCCATGGTAGGGCTTGGAATGAGACGAGATTTAAGGTCCCTTCCAACCCAAACCATTCTGTGATCATCTGTAACATTTCAAAGGGTACTGAGTTCATGAAGGCCCAGCGTCACAGCAAGCCCCAAAGAGTGAGATCAAATGAACTGTACTTGGGAATTTTAGTTTTTAAGGGATTAATTTCCTCACAAGACATTTCAGCCAGCTCTGTTACCTTGCCAAAGCATGTTTGGAGACCAGCCATGAGCCAAAAGGAAACCACCTGTACAAGCTGTAAATAAGTGTGGAGACCTCAGGCTAACAGCGTTTGTGATGCTTCTTGCTCTAGCACAGCACCAGAAACATCCGGCTCAGATCCCTCAGGGATATTGCCAGGTGTACAATTCCAGTGAAGTGTATGTTTGGGGGATTCTCTAAACAGGACTTTGCACATGGCTCAACTTTGAAGCTGGCCTTTCATAAAGCACTTGCTAAGCTTTATGAGTGTCTCTTTTGTTGTGCTTAGAGCCAGCAAGTCATCGTCTTAGAAGCCTTTATCCGAGGGAAATATAAGCTGCTTTAAAATATTAGTGTCTTTCCTTAGAGAGAATGTGAGGAGAGTTTTAAGGGAAGGTTTGCTGAGGTGAGGGCCTGGGGAGTGTCCTGGCTCAGCAGAGAGGGCTGAGCAGGTTCCCACAGCAGGCAGGGGCTGCTGTGATTTAAGGTGTGATTTAATGAGGGGATTTAGGCATTTTGTGCTATGATGAAAGAGACTACAATGGCTGTTTCAGCTCCCAAAGAAGAGAAGGAAGAGGAGGAAGTGTCCAGCGTGCTCAGCCATGGCTCTCCCGTGGGCACGGCCCGGCCCAGCCGGAGCTGGCGCAGCAGCCGGACGGCGGCCACCGCTCGCCAGCGCGACTCTGAGAATTCCCGCCCCTCCAGATCTAAGGCGAGCTCCCTGCAGCTCATCTGCAAGTCAGAGCCCAACGCCGACCAGCTGGAGTACGGTACGTGGCACGGAGGGGCTGGGCACGGTCAGGGAGCCGGCTGTGGGTGTCACTCTGGGCGTGTGGCTGGTGCTGGCGTGGTGCTGCTTGTCACGGGTACCTTCTGCCACCAGCACTCCCGGCTCTGAATGTCGACGGAGGTACCGTGAGACAGATGAGCTCACTGCAGCGAACACACTTTGAAACCTAATGGTGACTTTTCCTTTCAGTGGTCACAGAAGAGCATCAGTCTCCAGATGGAGTCAGGTAGGACATGTTACTTTGTGGTGTTCCTTCCTATTCAGTGTCTCAAGGTGGGCCTGAGTTGCTCAAAAATAAGTTCTTGTGTGATATGTTCCGTGGGACTGACAGTAGCTCTGTCTCCTTTGGTCCCTTGCCTTTGCAGCTCCAGTGTGCACAGATGTCAGGAGATAGTGTGGAGAAATTGATACTAAGATATAATCTGGGTGTTCCACCTGATAGCTTTGTTGCTGTGGGTGGGTGGCTTCAGGAGAGGACACATCTCTGCCCGGCCTGTTTTGGTTGTCACTGTGCTCCTCGGTCAGTGCAAGATACTACCTTTCCCCAGTCATGCTGGATGAGGAAGTGCTGTGTAATAGTGTCCTTCCCATGCTGGGGGATGGTGCACAGATATTCTTGCAGTAGTGGCCAAGCTGTTGCAGCCAAAGTCCTCTCTTCTCCTTTTCTCCTGGCAGCGACGATGATGAGGAGATGCTCATCAGTGAGGAAGAAGTTCCCTTCAAAGATGATCCCAGAGATGAGACCTACAAGCCCCACCTAGAGAAGTATATTGGATTATGTACTTACTGGGGGTTTAGACCAAAAAGTATGGGCATGTTACCTGAATTAGCTTAATATGCTTGTGTTAGCACCTGTGGTAGTTGATCTGGTGGAATGGTTCTAAACATTTCCTGCATTGGCCAGAACTCTCTGGCCATCTCTCTGGTTCTTCTCTGAGGAACTGAAGCCTTTAGAGCCTTGATTGGCTGCTGGGTGCTTCCCTAAGCCTGGTTCTTAATTCTGCTTGAAAGTGGGATTTGAAGAATAGACCTGAACTTGGGTCCAGTTTTCGTTTCAATCTTTGTAAGAAGCAGGCAGTGGGAAGAGTATTGGAGTAATGTGTTGTACTTGTGTCTTTGTAGGGAAGCACCAAAGCAAAGGAGAAAAGCTAGCAAGGGGAAGGAGGAGAAAGAAAGGCAGAAAGAGATTAAAGTGGAAGTGAAAGAAGAGAATGAGTTTCAGGAGGATGAAGAACCACCAAGGAAGTGAGTAAACTCTGCAGTTACACATGCCAGTGTGTGCTGTGTGTTTTGCATTCTTGCTGGTGTACAACAGTGTTTAATTGTTGTTGGTTCCCTCCCTCCCTTTCCTCCTTCTCCTCCTCTGGGCCTGAAAGCTGATGGGACAGAACTGTTTATCCTGTGCCCTCACATCTTCCCTGTGTTCAGCCACAAAAAAATCAGAGTTTAGCTTAAGTGGAGGGGTTTTTCATCATCCTGTGGTTAGTCAGCCTCCCTGGGTGTGACCACACAGAGGGAAATACTTCAGGGTGTCCTTATGATGGGTTTGTTGGGATGCCTCAAGTGGATCCTGAAAGCCAGTGGGAGAGGGCAGCGTTCCTCCTGTGTGCTGGGGGCAGACACTGGGATATCTTGTCACTGGAATACCTTGTGTGTGTGGCAAGTGTCCTTTTTGTACAGTTAGGACTTTACCAGAGCTCAGGAAAATCAGCTGTTTTCCCCTTGCTTTTGAGAAGTAAAACAACAAATTTTTGCCACCCAGTTGCCAGTGGCCTGGCACCTTTGGGTGTCTGGAATTCATGGCTGAAGCATTCCTCCTGGCAACAGAGGGAGATTGGTTTATGTGACTGTGTCAAAGCCATTCTTTGGGATAATGTAAGGGGAAAAAAGAAAAAGGAGCTGGTTTTGTACCTCAGCTCCTCTCTGAGTGGTTGGAACAGCCTGGGCTCCCTCTGCTGACCTGCTGCACACTGGTGGTGTAATTTCTCTTGCTGTTCCTCAGGTGCTGCTGATTCACAATGGAGGGGAGTGAGGAGGCTGATATTTTGAGAACATTTTTGTCTGTTGGAGACTGCTTTCTGAGGGTTGAGGTTTTGTTGTTTGAACCAGACGCTACTTTTTGTGTGTAATAAAACCTGTGGCTCTTCTGAGGGCTCGGCTTGAATGCTGAGTGTGTGTTCAGCATGTTCCTGGCTTGCCATCAATACAGAGCTCTCAGCAGAGTCTAGAAAATACTTCCATCAATCTACTCCAAGTGTCTCTGCAGCAATGGGATCAGGCAGGCAGAGCTGTGGCTTGGGAGGCTGCAGTTTACATGTGAGCACAGGTCTGCTCAGACAGAGCCTAGGTTTTTGTCTTGACAGATAAAGAAGCTGCTGTGGCTAATTTGGAGGCCTGTGAAATAGCTGCTGGAACATTAGTCCCGTTCTTCCTGCTCAGGCAGATGGATGTTTTCCCATGGTGTGGAATGCTCCCCAACAGAGCAGAGGAAATAGGGTGCACTGTCGGCTCTAGACCATGTTGGCAAAATTACGTTTATGAAAAATGCGTTAGGAAATGGGAAGTATTGAGAGAGCAAACAATGCGAAGCATTTATTGCTCTGGAATTCTCTGTCCTGTGAATCTGTCTCCAACTTGCACTCAGTTTTTTTTCTAATCCATGCAGTTAATGAAGCAGCCCAGCATACACTTCAATGTCTCTGCCCACTGCTAATATAAAGAAGCTTCTCTCAGTTTTGTTTCTGTATCCCTGTTACAGGAGGGGAAGGAGGAGAAAGGATGACAAGAGCCCAAGGCTGCCCAAGAGAAGGTAAATGATCCTCTCAAACCAGTTCTGTTCTGCAGACTTGCTTCCCTTGTGTTCTACATCCAGACAAGAATTGTCCCAAAGCCATCTCTCTGCCTTAAAGGGAATAAAAAACAAAAATAGCAGCACGTCTTGTCTTCCCTCTTTTCCCCCCGCTATAGGTGTGGCTTTGATTTCTTCCAAGTGAACCTGTCCCCTCCCCACTTCTCAGTTGATCCCTCCCGTGGCATTGCCCAGCAATAAGGTTCTGGGAATTCTGGGTCTCCTGAGGTTTCCCAGCTCTAGGGAGAGCCCTCAAGTAGTGT
The DNA here is from genome assembly GCF_001522545.3 of Parus major. Lineage (NCBI taxonomy): Eukaryota > Metazoa > Chordata > Aves > Passeriformes > Paridae > Parus > Parus major. Next base: position 6,277,342 of record NC_031774.1, on the reverse strand, counting down.
CAGGAGAGGAGGTGGCCCTTGGACAGCAACTCTGTCACAGCCCAGGCAGGGGGTCTGAAGCCATAGTGCTTTGCTGTGCTTGCACTTGTTATTTGTGTGATGAGACATATCTGATCCTCACAGACACAGAAATTGTGATTCTAAGTATAGAATAGTTATAGAATCACCTGATCATAGAAGCAGCCAAGCACTGCCCCTCTCCTTGCTGATTTCCCAGGAAGAAGCCTCCGATCCAGTATGTCCGCTGTGAGATGGAAGGCTGCGGCACGGTTCTGGCTCACCCGCGGTACCTGCAGGTTGGTGGAGTGTTCACTTCCTCTGTGGCACGTGGGAGGGCAGGGAAGAGGTGCTTGGAACACAGGCAGCTAAGGCTCCACTGGCACTCACAGCCCTTCCTGACGCTGTCATTTTGGAGGACTTCATTGTGGCCAGTTGTAGCCGTGTGTGTGAGTGTCTGTCAGGTGGCTGGATGTCCATGTGTGTTTTATTTTCTACTGGAGATCTAAACTTGAGTGAACTTCAGCTTTTCACTCAACCATGGACAGTCTGCAAACTTCCACTCCTTCTTTCCAGCATCATATAAAATATCAGCACTTACTGAAGAAAAAATACGTGTGTCCTCATCCCTCCTGCGGTCGGCTCTTCCGGCTCCAGAAGCAGCTCCTGCGGCATGCCAAACATCACACAGGTACAGAGGGCTGGGAAATAGATACAAACTGCTCTTCAGGTCAGTGAACAGACAGGGGTGAAAATGGAAAAGCCTCTGGGACTTCTGGGGAGAATGAAGCCAAGTCAGGTGGCATAGATTTGCAGCAGCAGGGTATTACTGTCTTCTGGATTACCATCTTTTAAGAAATAGACTGCAGAGGTTTTAATTCTCCTTCTGGCAATCATCACTCATCATCATCAATCATCATTCCTCTGTAGAGGAATAAACCTCTACAGATAAAGTCTGATTTATCCCATTTTTCCAGTCTTTCAGTGTTGGTCAGAGTGGATAATTAGCTCTTAGGAGTGTCTTAATCATGCCTTGCCTCTCCAGATCAGCTGCTCTGGTGTGTTGTGGGACATTTCCTCCTCCCAGAACTTGTAGTTCTGCTCCTTCTTGGGCAGCTTTACCTGCACTGCCTGAGAATTGGGAAAGGGAGCAGGTCTGTGGGAGAGCAATGCTGCAACTGCTGTTGTCTTTCAGATCAAAGGGATTACATCTGTGAGTACTGCGCCCGGGCCTTCAAGAGCTCCCACAACTTGGCAGTGCACCGGATGATCCACACGGGCGAGAAGCCCTTGCAGTGAGTACCTCTGCCTGTGCCTCACCCTCCTGCTCTGAGGGTCCCCTGAAGCACCCATTTCAGAGCAGCTCTGAAGTCGGGGCTGGAGCCTGTTCCTGGTGTCCCAGCTCTCTTTGGGCACACACTTGTGTCATCTGCTCCCTGGGACAGCGTCTTGGTGTGGATCTGGGGAACATAAACCCTTAGTAAATAAAATCAGAGCTGGAGCTGCAGTGACATTAGCGAGCCCCTGCTGTTTTCCTGGGCTGCCACCTCACTACTACTGTCCCAATGAGTGTCTGTGGATGTCCCTTCATTGTGACCTCCTCGTTATTCCCTCCCAGGTGCGAGATCTGCGGATTCACCTGCCGGCAGAAGGCTTCCCTCAACTGGCACATGAAGAAGCACGATGCAGACTCCTTCTACCAGTTCTCCTGCAATATTTGTGGCAAGAAATTCGAGAAGAAGGACAGCGTGGTGGCCCACAAAGCCAAGAGTCACCCCGAAGTGCTCATTGCTGAAGCACTGGCTGCCAACGCGGGTGCCCTGATCACCAGCACCGATATCCTGGGCACTAATCCCGAGGCCATTGTGCCACCCACAGATGGCCAAGGCCTCCCGCTGCTCCCCGACCCCCTGGGCAGCACTCCCCCAGCAGATTGCCTGCTGCTGAGCCCAGAGGGGATGCCAAAGCCCTACTGTGGCGGGGCAGAGCGTGTGAGCCTGGTGGCTGACGGCAAGCTCTTCGTGGGCAGCGGCAGCAGCGCGAACCCAGAGGGGCTGGTCATGAACACAGAGATGCTGGGAGCCAGCACGGAGGTGCTCATTGAAGATTCAGACTCCACTGGACCCTAGTGGTGGGGGAGCACCTGGGTGCTGGGACAGTTGGGACTCTGTATTTAAAAGGAAAAGGAAAAAAAGAAAAGGAGGAGGCACTTACTGAAAGAGAGGAAAGTTAAACAAAACTTACAATACTAGTAAATAACTGAAGGGTCTGCTCCCCTCCAGCGCGGATCACAGCACATCCTCTTTCTCCCAACCACTTCTCTCTCTCTCCCACGGCCCCTTTGTGGAAAGGGGCGCGTGCTGCCATTGCCAGAGCAAGTTGGATTGAGCGGCGGATTTCTCCAAGGGAGGGGGCACTGCCGAAACCCTTTGCTCTACCCCAAAGCAGTTGCCTTTCTGGCTCCTTGGCGTGGCCCCACTGGCAAACTAAAAAGCGTTGGACATGCTCTGGAGAAGTTCCTTAGGACTCCCTCTGCCCCTGGTCCCGACTTCTATGCACCACTGCACTCTGGTCCTTGCAGTCTCCTCCTTCCTTGCCGGGGCTGGGAGTTTGGCACTTTAGCCCCTCGGCAGGGTGAGCTGTGAAGCAGCAGTGCACATCCCGCTCCCACCGCGCTCCCCTGCTCCAGCCCTGGCAGGAAGTGGAGGGAGGGAACGCCCTGGCTCGTAGATCATGTTTGCTTGGAGAGGCCCGGGGGCTACAGGAGCCCTGCGTGGGAGAGGCAAGGAGGAGCATCCCAGTTTGACGACAGTAATTTGCACTTTGAACATGCTTCGTTTTTGTGTTGTGGTAACAAGATTCCTTATTTATTGTTTAAAAAAGGGTCGGTATTTTTTAGTTCTGTTATTAGGGGGCGGGGGTGGAAGGGGTTCAGGCTGTTTCCCAGTAGGCTCCAGTGCAGGGAGCTCCAGTGCCATCGTGCCAGCAGCTGAGAGAGCCGAGGTGAAGGCAGCGCTCTGGAGTCAGATGTGTCTCACAGCTTTTCCAGAGTAGAGGGAGAGCCCCTGGAGGAGAGCCTGTGTGCAGTGAGAGTCTCTGCAGCAGCGTGTTAGCAGGAGGATGAGGTGAGTGATGGGCTGTCTCTCCCTCCCTCTCTTCCTCCCAGCTCCGGGTGAGCTCCTTGCATTAAATGCCTGTTTTGCCCCCAGCCTGTTGGGGAGGGACATTGTTAGCCAGGAACTTGTTCTTGTGACTCGAGACAGCCGTGAGCTACTTGCTGCTGGGGGATGTGGTGCTCCTCATCCAACTCTGCCTCTCCTTTCCAGGTCTAGACAAAGACACAGTTAGCAGGGACTGGATATGGTTTTCTCAGGCTTGTTTTTCCAAGGCAATAGATTGATGTGGGACTAAGGGGCTGTCAGCTTTTCTCCCTGGCCTCATTTTGGGGGGGAGATTGTGTAGCCGTGTTCTGAAAGCTTCTCTTTTCTGCACAGACACCCCAGCTTTCCCTGAAATGTGGCAGGTTAGGTGTTGCCTGCTGGTGTAGTTAGGGCAGCTTTGAGCCCTTGGAACAGTTTACATAGGATAAGATGTGTCTGCTATGGAGACTTGGATTTTTTTTTTGCTCTTCTCTGAAACTTTGTGTGGAGATTCAGTGGCCTTGAATTCGTAGCGGTTTTGGAAGAGGTGAAGAATAACCAGGTTTTTTGTTTGTTTGCTTGTTTTTTGGTTGGGTTTCTGGGGTTGGGAGCAGAGCTGAAGTATCTTGTCTGAGTACAAGATCAGCTGAGTTGGTCTGTAGCACACAGCAGCTTGTTGAAATCGGGTACCTGGGGTGTGGAAAACGGCAATAAAACGTGGGATTTAATTGGATTAACAGGAAACTGACTCTGAACACCCACTCTGTCCCCTGTGATGCCTGGAAATCCATCTGTGGCCCAAACATGCTGGCTTTTCTCGGGCTGTTTGTCTTGGTTTGCCCCCTCCCTCCCTCCTTCCCTCCCCCCTTGCATTGATACCTTTGTCAGAGCAAGTCGAAGCACTTCCTGGTGTTGGGGTGGATGGAGGCTGAGCAGTTGGGTGTCCCGTGCCCTGGGTGTGGGCATCCCACATCCTCATGCTGTGGCAGCAGCCTGGCTCATGTGGGGGCCCAGCACACCTGGTGGAAGGACCGTGATGGAATGGTGTTAAACTAAACCAGTTCCTTCAGTTGAGATGATCCAGTGTCTTGCTTGGATTGATTTACTGTGGTTTACAGCAGGAGACTTTCTGGGTGGCAGCTGGTCCCCTCCCCTTGGAGGCTAGAGAGGGACAGCAAGCACACTGAGACCAGCAATTCAGCCCAACTCTGATGGTTTCACCCCCAGCAGTGTGGTGCTTCTCTCTGGGGACACTTGGTGGCCCTCAGGGCAGGCTGGCTGTGTCCTTTGGACATGGTGCTGCTGGAGCTGAGTCTCTGCCGGCCCCCTCTGCCTGTGGGAGGTGCGGGGTGGGTAGAGCCTTGCACAGAACACTAAAGGAGTGCTCGGGGGTTTGTTGGTCGAGGGATGGCACTAAAAGGCCTTTGGGCCAAGGGCTTGTTCACCTCTGGTGACCTAGCACTTGGCACCAGGCTGGGGGAGGTTTCCTTGTCCCACGTCCGCCCCAGTGAGCAGGGTTTGCCCCTGGCTGCACTTCTGGGATGCAAAATCAAACATTTCCTTTGCTTCCTGGTCTGGACACCTCTGATCCCTGCTGCTCCCTGCCTTGTCCTTCCATGACACCTCTTGTAGCTCTCCCTTTTCTTTTTCTGGCCGGGGCCAGATGCCTGTCTGTCCTCTAACCAGAGCCTGCTCGCCCCTGATGCAGGAGAGATGTGTAGCTCCCTTCCCATGTCCCTCTGAAGCCCTAAAACTGACACAGCCCTCCTGCAGCTCCTCCTCCCCTCGATGTCTCTCCTTCACTCGCATGCAGTTTGCTTCAATAAATTATTGTAGTAGTTTGCAATAAACTTTTTTGTATTTTTTTCCCCCCTGTATTTATTTTTTTTTTTCTCCTCCTGGGGAGGGATCAGAGGGGGCACGAGGCCCTTTGGCACAGGCAGCACTTTGGGAACCCTGGGCCACCAGGCTGGGGCTGGGGGCTGCCATGGCCAGGGGCTCCCCAAGCTCAGCAGCTTCTGCAGTAGCCACAGGGTGGCAAGGAGGCTGCTGGGCATATGGGGACCCCCCCCCATCCCTGGGACCCCCAGCCAGGCACACTGTGGTATTCATAGGAAGCTGCTTTTCAACTCCTGGGTTGTTTTTTTTTTTTTCATTCTTGATCTGGGTAATGCATAACTAAAATAAACATACTGAGGAAAAACCACCCCAACCCAAAGGGCTGTTTTTGTCTTGGTGCGTGCAGCTCACCTGTGGGGTGGCCAGAGTTTTCCTGGGGTGGCTGGGATATCTTTCCCTATCTGCAGCCCCTCTTTAGGGCAGGACCCCTTTGGGAAAGCGGAGTTAGAAGCATCAGGCACTGATCCTTCCAGCAGCGTTTGGGTTGCCGTTTGGCTTGGGACTGCTGCGGCATCTCCAGCCTGGGGGCTGCCCTCAAGCATTGCTCGGCCTCTCAGGCTCCAGCCGGCTGCCCCGGCTGAGGTGTTGAGCAATGTCCGGGCTTTGCTCACCTCTTCCCGGCAGTGGTTTCCCGCGCTCTGGAATGAGCCGAGGGATTAGCGTGCGGCTAATCTCACTATGGCTGGGAGGGAGGAGTGGGTCAGCCGGGGCTGGGAGCCTGTTGCTGCTGGGCCAGACAGTTCTGGGCAAGAGCCTGGAGTAGCGATGCGTGGGGGAATTAGGGAAATAATCTGTCGCTGTTGATCCCAGAGGCGGGAATTTGCAGCGTGGTGCCAGGCTCCAGGCACGGAAGAGGGGGAGAACCAGGCCAGCGGACGTGTGAGCGGAGCTCCCGGCTGGAATGCACCAGCTCAGCAAGGGATTGTCCTCGCCGGACCGGGCGGGTGCTGCGCCCGGAGCCTGGTGGCCGTGACAGCTGCCGGGACCATGGCGGCCGCAGACAGCCCCTCCACTGCCCTCCGGCGCCGTGACCTCTGCAGCCGCGGCATCCGCCTGGCCGGCAAGATGCGTGCGGATGTCGTTGACCTCCTGGACGCCTACGTGAGTTTGCCCTGCTCCTTCTGGCTGCCTCGGGGCTGGGAACACTGGTGGGATCTGGGCAGCTGTGCTGGGGTGTGAGGACTCCGAACCGTGGCAGGAACGGGGCACGGAGTCCTGCTGGATCCGGGCCTGCTGACACCTGGGCAAGACTCGGGCAGCTCGCACTGCCCCGACACCTGCAGGGCTCAGGGCTGGGGAATCCCACTACATTCGTCCTGCCTCCGCTGATCCCCGGCGGGTCTCACCCTGCAGGTGGAGCAGCAGGGCTTGGACGCCTCGGCCAGTGTGGCGGCGGTGGAGGGGGTGCCGCTAGCGGCGGTGGAGCGCTGGGACGAGCAGACGGGCACTCAGCGGCTGCTGGAGAACCTGGCGGCCTACCGGGCCTTCCGCGCCCTGCTGGCTCAGATGCTGGAGGAGCAGCGGGAGCAGCTGGGCGAGGCTGATGAGGGCCTCGGCCGGGCGCTGGCGGCTGTCCTGCTCCAGGTCTCGGCCTTTGCCTACCACCTTGAGGAGCTGCTGCGGCTGGAGAGCCGCGGGATCCCCGGCGAGGAGGGGGACGGGCCGCCGCCCCCGCCGCGCCTCAGCCTCTTCGAGCAGAAGCTGCGGGGCCTGGGCGTGCTGCGGGAGCTGGCCCAGTGGGCCGTGAGGTCCGTGCGGGACCTGCGGCAGCTCACCAAGCCCAGCCCGGCCACCGGCGCAGCCCCCAGCTTGTCCGAGAGCCCCTGAAGGCGAGCACAGGGCGGGGGGGGTCTTGGGTGCTGCTGGGGCTCCTTGCCCACCCTCTCAGAGGGCAGCTGACAGCGAAGGAGGGGACGTGGAAGGGAGGGACCATGTCATTAATCCCTGTGCTTTTAGTGCTGCTCCCCGTGGGGAAACTGAGGCACACGCTGCAGTCCACCCTGCAGGGAGCGGGGATCCTCAGGGGTCCTTGGGCTCTTCCTGCTGGGCAGTTGAATTCTCCCCCAGGAAGCAGCTTTGCCGCTCCCCCAGTGGCACTGCCCTTGTCTTTGGAATTTGGACGCTGCCTATGGCAGGCAGATGCTGCCTTGGGGCTCTCGTGGATGCAAGGCAGGAGTGAAGCGACAGAAAAACATCACCTGGTGAAAGGAGCCTTGGGACCTGCCTGCCAGCTGCAAGGCACAAGGCTCAGACTCCTGCACGTGGACTCTTTCCTTCTGCCCAGCTTGGTTTTGCTGCTCATTGAATTTCTGCTCTAACTGCTTGGGGGCTTTTTGGGGAGGGGGGGAAGCAATCAGGAGGGGAATTCTTAACTACTTGGACATAACAATGGAGAGGTCTTTTAACTGAAAGGGGATCTTTTAGCTATGATTCAGAAGCCCCTCTGCAAGGAGGTTAGTGCCTGCAGGACTTATTTTAGGACTGGGAATGGCATGGGAGAATGTAACAGCCCCAGCCACATCGTTCACCTTGTGGAGTGCTGGGATGTTTCGCAGCTTCCTGGGCCATGGTTTTCCTGGCGACTGGATGCGATGGCTTCTGGCTGCTGAGTGAATAAAAGGCTGGGAGATTTCCCAGGGTGATGTACTTCTTGGGGGAGGTGGAACAGTCAACCTCACCAGAGAGCCTGGGCTGCCCAGTTCCCCCTCCAGGGAAGGGTCCATCCCAGTGAGGTGAGAGGTTTGGGGGGATGTGGCCCACTGGGAGGTCACAGGGAAGATGAAGGAGCTGGGGATGAAGGAGATGGTGCGAGGATGAGGAGGAGGTGGTGGGTCACAGGAGTTGTGCCCTGTCCTGGTGTGGTCCTGCCCTCTTCCCTAGCCTGCGAGAGGACAGGCAACATGGGGGGAGACTGGAGCCAAAGAGCAGGGAGGAGGCTGGGGACGTGCCCGGCTGGCTCCGCACAAAGCGGCTTTGTGGTGGCAAGTTGGGACAGCACCGGGCACAGCGCCTGCCTCAGCACCAGCAGCGTCTGCACAGGCATGGGAGCTCTGGGAACACAAAGAGCAGCCCAGGACTGAGCCCCCAGTGCCATCCTGCCCTCCCCACCGACCACACGGGGCTGCAGGGTTGGGGCAAGGGTGGTTTGGTGGGGTCTGGTTTTTTATGGGTGATGCCTAAGGGGAAGAATGTGCACCTTCTTCATTGCCACTTACTGCCTGCCCTCAGCTTTGCAGCTCAGACTGGATTATTTCAATCTTTTTGCTTCCCTGCGCTCTGGAATAACAATTTATGGCCATTATTTTTTTTCAGGATTAGTCAAATCAAGTCCCTTCTCTGACAAGTATTTTTCTTGCCCGTTGCTGTGTGCTTGAGGCCACCTTGCTCTTCTCCCCTTTCACCCTCCAGCTCAGCAGTGGCCGGGTGCTCACATCCTCCTCACCTTCCTGGGGGTGGGCAGGGACATCTGGAGTGTGTCCTTGAACCTCACCACCCGACCAGGTGGGAACAGACCTCTTTTCTCCGGCAGCACAGGCCGGGTACGAGGTGACCTTCAGATCCTGGGGAGCCGGCCAGGGCTGCAATCCGATCCTCCCACATCAGCTGCTGGCAGAGAGTTGAGCTCGGTGCTGCACTTGCACTCCAGAATGAAAGCACCAGTGGAGACCCAAGGTGGACATGGTGTTGCCCCAGGGATTTCCCTGGGCTTTTGCAACCTTCCTTACTCCTCCCCTGTTACATTACCACCTGGGTGCACCTGCATTTGTGGAGCAGCCACAATGCTCAGGAACAGCTACTCAAACCAGAAACAATGGGAAAAAGCAGTCCATTAATGCAAACCTCCAGGCTTTGGCTGAGCGAGAGGCTCCAGCTCCCAGCCTTTCTCTGCCAGCCAGCCCCCACCATGCTGTGCAGAGGCGGTGACGTCTGAGCTGGCTGGGATTTAATGCTATTTTTCAGCTGCAGCCCTGAGGGAATCACCAGTGAAGTGATTTGGCGAGGACAGGGGTGCCCGACAGCTGAGCTCTCGTGGTGCCAGGAGGCCCTTGGATTTGCTTTGCCACAGATTGAAGTGAAGTTGATCCGGGTGGCTGAAGGCAAATGAAGCTGTTCATTTTGGAATCAGAAATTAAGAATTTGTGGGGAGGACAGTTGTACCCGTGTGGCTAATGCTGCTGAGGACCCCTGCAATGGTCTCCTGCAAACTGGAACCCACCAAAACCATCCAACTTTGTGCTTTGGGAAGAGAAGGGATTTGCTGGTGGGAATAGGGAAGAGTGTGTGTGTGGGGGGGGGGGGCAGAGGGAGGGCTGCACTCCCAAATTGCAGCAGGGATGGAGCCATCAAAAGCAACCCAAGGACGTGTTTAATTTCAAAATAATAAATGTTTTTAGGGCTTAACATGTGGCTGGGCACACTTTGTGGGGTTGGAAAGGTTTTGAGCTGAGGCTGCTCCCCTGACATCAGGCCTTGGTGCTGGGTGAGAATGGACGTGCTCCTTGCCCACAGGGCACCAGAGGCCAGTGGGATTCAGCTGTGCTGGTCCCACTGCTTCACCCACCATCCCACGCCAGCATTGCAGTGCTGGCTCCTGACTTCTTGATCCTGAGCTGGAGCTGGGGTGGGTGGATGTTCACCAACACTTTCCTTTTTTAATAGCAGGAAAGCCTTTTTCTCCCATCTGAGTCAGTGGAAGGGATTTCCCTGGGTTTTCCTGTCGTAGCCTTGGCTGCACTTGTCTGCCTCAAAGGAACAGGTGAAAACCCTTAGGAGTGGCTCTCTGTGGCTGTGCTGCTTTCCTGGGAAGGGCCAGGAGCCCTCCCTTCTTACAGGAAAATACGCCTCAAGCGTAGCCCTGTGTGTCTCTCCAAGTGTGAGCTGGAAAAAGGAGAACTTTTGTGGTTCACCTCATCCTCTAACCACCGTGCCCGCCAGCTGGCATTGCCGCAGTTAGTCCCCACCTGTTCCTTTTCCCTTTTTCTTCCCTTCATTTTTTCCTCTCTTTTGGATCTTGTCTAATGGTTTCTCACCACAAGTGCCACTGGCAGGCACTCAGCAGGATGGGCAGTGCCTGGGAAACAGGTTTGTCAGGAGAGAAGCTTCACCACCTGTTTGGGGATGAGTTGCCTCCAAGCCGAAGTGAACCATGGACCGGGGGATTTCCTGTGCTGCCAAACCTGGGACACAGGGGCAATTTGTACACTTGTCCCAAACCAAGAAAGTCCAGGTGTTTAATATACAAGGAAATCAGTGTTAGGTGTGTCTGAGCACAGGAGCACAAAAGGAGGTGATACCAGTCTGTCATCAATATCCTGCCATGCAGGGCTGCCCTGGGAAGCTGCTTATGGGGCTCCATGGAAGAACACGCTCCTCAGGACTGTTTTCCTGACCTGCAGGGAAGGGCCAGCACTGACTGCTCCAGTCTGAGAGTTGCCGCAGCACAGGGGTGCCCATGTCACAGCACGGGCAGCCAGGCAGGCAGCTGGGAGAACTGGGGTGCAGGAGCTGGGGTTACAGCCCACATGCCCCTCAGGCATGAGGTAATTTTGGGCTTTGAAACGATTTTTGTATGTAATGGGCCACAGGCAAGGGCAGCTCAGGGGGCAGCTTCCTGAAGAAGCTCTTGGAGCACATTCCTGTGTCACAGCAGATGGAGCAGTTTCCCCATTGCTGGCAGGCAGGGACTGGGGGGTCCCTACAAGCATGGGTGCACACCAGGGGCTCCCTGTGCTGCACACCTGCTACGGGGTACGGGCCGAATCTTTCGGGCCGCAGGGTGGGAGTACAGGGACATTGGGAGGGGTCCCAGGGGAGCAGGATGGGGGTACAGGGGATGGGGACAGAGGGGACCCGGGGTGCAGGACAGGGATACGGGGACAGTGGGAGGTGCCGGGGTGCAGGATGGGGGTACAGGGACGGAGGCGGCACGGCTCCCTCACCCACCGC
>NC_031774.1:6251701-6265735 GCF_001522545.3 Parus major | reverse complement strand
CGGGCCCCGCCGTGCCCGATCCCGCTCCGCCCGGCCGCGGTGCCAGCTCGCCCGACGTTCTCCCACCTGATCCCCAGGTCCTCGCCCTGCCCTCGCTGCCCGGTCCTGCCCACGCATCCCTGGTTCCCCCGCCGGGGGTCGTGGCTGCCCGCCCTCCTCGCTGCTGCAGCGCCCCGGGCCCTGTTGCGCCCACCCCGTGGCCTTTCCTTCTCCCTTCAGGAGAGCCCGTCTCCTGCACACCCTTCCCAGGGCCGTGCCCGGCTCCTTCTTTGCCCGCTCTGAGCCTCCATCGACCTAGAGCTGAATGGCATTTGGGTGACAGATCCTGCCCTGGGGGATGGCAGCCCCAGGGCAGGGACACAAGCAGGTGGAGGGATGCTCAGGGAGGGCTCGGGCAGGTGCGTGGGTCCCCAGCGTGATGGGGTTGTCCGTCCCCCACCTCCTGGGGTTGTCAGGGATGTGGGGCACAATCACCCGTGGCAGGGCATTAGCGTGGGGGGTTGTGACCCCCCAGCACCCCCGTGATGGCCAGTGTGCTTTGTCCCTGGGGTGCAGCAGAGTGCCAGACACCCTCCTTTGTCCCTCTTTCTCCAGAAGCCCTGGGGGCTGGCGGCGACCCTCCCCTGCCCGTGGGTGTGGGGACAAGGAACCTCTGCGAGCAGGGTGGCTGGGGGCCAGCTTCTGAGGGCTATTGTTGCCCAGGGTGGAGGACTGAAAGGGAGATTGTTCTGTCTCTCCCTGGGTTGCTGGGGATGTTGGTATTTTGGGTCATTAAACAGCTCTGATTTGGGGGGGTCGCGACCCTGGCAGGCCCTGAATAGCTATTGTTCCCTTTCTTCCCCTGTTGAATGGGAGGCCGGCTGGCGGCGCGGGGTTGGGGGAACACACAGCATTCCCACACTGCTGCCTGGGGACCGCCAGATGCCGCATGCCGCCGCCGGATTAGGATAAATCACTGCCCCGCTCCCCTCGGCTTTTCTGCCCGGGGTACCCCTTGGCAGGTCAGGGCAGGTGGCTTGGCTTGGCTGGGGTGTAGCTGCACCCCATGCCCCTTTAGCAGGGTGCTGATAAACACCTTCTCCTTCTTATCCCACTCGTGTCCCTGCGGGACCTGCGGTGGCGGCTGCTCTCCGCGGAGAGGTGGGGGTGAGAAGGGACTGAAATTCTTGGAGGCTTTGCAGGACACGTGGTGAAAAGCCGAAGCAGCAGACTTGTTATTGCTTCTCTTAGAGTGCTTTCTTATTCCTCATGCTGGGCTGAGCCGTGGGGTTCTGCAGAAGGACCTGGAGGCAGTGGTGCTTGTCCCACCTGTTACCAGACACGCTCAGGATGGGACCCTGGGAGCCAGCACAGCCTGCCCTGCCCTGCTCTGAGACATCCCAAAGAGGCTTTCTCCTCATTGTAGGAGTTTCCAAAATTTGTGTCCTTGCTTCGAATGCGTCCTAGTTGACTGGTAGTGGTGGGAAAGGAAACACCTAGCCAAAATAAGGATGCAAGGCACAAAGCCTTGGTGCTTTGTGCTCTCGTCCCACTCCTAATGTTTGCTGATGGGGCAGCGGGAGCCAGGCGCAGGGCCCCTCTCACACTCCTTAGGTTGGCCTCACGAGGATTTTCCCTGTGCCACAGTTGGGATATTCATTGCAGGCCGGTTTGGCAGCTGCATATGGTGGGGCTGGCACGAGCCCCGCTCCCCTACGTGCGTGAGGCCTGTGTGTGTCACTGCTGGGGGCTCGGAGCTGCCCCTCAAATCTTTTATTTACCTGTTCCAGCCCAGAGCTGGGAGGGAGACAGGCACTGCAGGACTCGGGTGCCCTAATGCCTGGTTTCGTCAGGCTCCCGCGGGAGGTCCCTGGGAGCAGGCTGGAGCAGCCAAGCCTGTGGTTCTGTGTTTCCTCATCAGGGCTGAGTGGCTCTCTGCTGGGCCTCTGGGCCAGTGGGAGTGAAATCTGCCCTTCCCTTCAGCCCAGTTGCACTGGGGTTGCACCCCCAGGCTGTGGGGCTCCCTGCCCTCTGGGGAAACCGAGGCACACCAGTCCCCTGGCAGGGCGGGACAGCAGCAGAGCCGGAAAGCCGTGCTGTCCCCGCGTGGAACGGCACCGGTGGGGCAGGTTGGGGTGGTTTTGCTGCCTGCCACAGTGCTGGCGCCAGGCTCTGACGGCATCTGTCACCCTCCCTCAGGCACCATCCGGCCTGTCCGGCGCAGCTACTACGACCCGTCCTCGGCGCCGGGCAAGGGAGTCGTCTGGGAGTGGGAGAATGACAGCGGGACGTGGACGCCCTACGACATGGACGTGGGCATCACCATCCAGCGCGCCTACGAGAAGCAGCACCCCTGGGTGGACCTGAGCGCCATCGGCTTCTGCTATGTCATCGACTTTGCCACCATGGGCCAGATCAACCGGCAGACCCAGCGCAAGCGCCGCGTCCGCCGCCGCCTCGACATGGTCTACCCGCTGGTGTCGGGCACCCTGCCCAAGTCGCAGTCGTGGCCGGCCAGCCCCGGGGCGGCGGCGGCCCCGCCGGTCCCCGCCTGCACCTGTCCCCAGTGCCTCCTGGTCATGAGCGTCAAAGCCTCCGCCGGCCCCGGCACCTCCACCCTGCAGCCCCGCAAAGCCGCCCCCGTGCCGCCGGCCGCCCCGAAGCCCCCGCTGCCCGCGGCGGGGCCGAAGGCGCCCGACGGAGTGGCCGTGGTGCGCGGCTCGCTGAAGCCGCTGGCGGCGCAGGGGGGCCGGCGGCAGGCGGCCAGCACGCCCGCCCTGAGCTCGGCCAGTGCCTCTGGCAGCCCCCCCGGCGTGGGCAGCGGCAAAGGCTCCCGGCCCAGCCTCGGCACCCTGAACCGCAGCCACCTGCAGCGCCTGGCCATCGCCCAGTCCCGCGTGCTCATCGCCTCCGGGTGAGTCCTACAGGGTGCTTGGGCGGAGAAAGGGACAGCACAGGCTTTTCCCCCTGCCCAGGGCACAGAGGGGCTGCAGCCCCCACTGCAGGGGTCTGTCATCCCTGGGAGTGGTGGGAGACACCTTGGTGGTCCCCAGCCTCCCATGGAGGGCAGTGGGTTCTGCTGGGCCCCTCGCCTTCCCTGCAGGTGCCTGGGGACCAGAGTAGGGATGGGGTGGCTCTTGCATCTCAATGAAGAGGCTGAGGCTGCTCTTTCTCTTGGAGTCAGGGGTTGGGTGGGGGACTGCAAAAGGCCCAAAGAAAAGCCATTCAGGCCCCATGAGAAGGGGTCCCTCCAGACCCCCACCCTCCAAAAACGTTTTTTTGTGATGGGGTGGACATTTAATGGGCCTGTTTCTCCCCTTTGTCTGGCTCTGCCATCAGCCTTCTGTCGCAGCCTGGCCCCTTTCCTCTCCCTCTCCATCCTCCCCCTTCCCTTCGCTCCTGACCTGCCGGGAAACTTTCCCATGGAAGAGAGCCCCAAGGGGAGGGGGGGAAAGAACTGTGACGTGGCCGTAGGAGAAAAGAGGAAAAGAAACAACAGACTGGCCCGGGGAGCTGTGACAAAAAGGGGCCATGAATGGAGATGCAGTCAGGGTTTCTAAAGCACCAGAGAAAAGGCGGTGGTGGGGCAGGGGGGGCACGTTGCCCCATCAGGGGATTCTCTCTTTCCAGCCAGGGCCTGTGCAGTTGCTCAGGCAACTGTTGTGTGGCCCCTGGGCCCTGTGGGGATGTGGGTGCCTCCTGCCTGTCCTGACCTGGTGTCTGCTGGCTCCCCCCAGGGTCCCCACCGTTCCTGTGAAGAACCTCACTGGCTCCAGCCCTGTCAACCCAGCACTGGCAGGTGAGGATGGGGCTGCAGTGGGTGTGGGGGGGACAAACAGCCCAGTGGGGCAGGTTTTGGAGAGCATCTGAGGTTCGGGGTATTGCTGGTTTTCCTCAGTGCCATTTGTTGCCTCCTTGTGCAGGGATCACGGGGATCCTCATGAGTGCAGCCGGGCTGCCCGTGTGCCTGACCCGGCCCCCCAAGCTGGTGCTGCACCCCCCACCCGTCAGCAAGAGTGAGATCCAGTCCATCCCCGGCATCTCCCACTCCTGCCGCAAGACCACCAAGAAACAGGCCAAGAAAGGTAAGAGAGAGACTGTCCCTCCTGCCCTTCTGGTTCCCCTGTGTCCCCCATCCCTTCGGCTGCCCCTGGCAGTGGGTTTCTCCCATCCTTTGACTCTCGCTCTCCTGCAGGTAAAACTCCAGAGGAGGTGCTGAAGAAGTACCTGCAGAAGGTGCGGCATCCGCCCGATGAGGTGCGAGCGGTGGGGCTGTGCCCGAGTGTCGTGGGGGGCTTTGCCCTGGGATGAGCTTTGCCCTGGGATGAGCTTTGCCCTGGGATGAGCTTTGCCCTGGGATGAGTGGCTGGGGACACACGCAATGCCACGTGCAGGGATATCCCAGTGCCCTGCGTGGCTCTGCCCTGTCCCCAAAAAAGGGGGGACTGCGTGCACAGCCCTTGCAGGTCCCTGGGTGAGAGCAGGGCAGCCCATCAGCATGCATCCCTCTGATCCCTGTCCTCCCCTCCGGCACAGGACTGCACCATCTGCATGGAGCGGCTCTCTGCCCCCTCTGGCTACAAGGGGCCCCAGCCGGCTGTCAAGCCTGACCTCGTGGGGAAGCTGGTCAAGTGCAGCCACGTCTTCCACCTCCACTGCCTGGTGGCCATGTACAACAACGGCAACAAGGTGAGAGGCTGTGGCCCCGGGGGACCTCCGGCTCAGCTGCCTCTGCTGAGCTCCACGAGCTCTCCATGGGACAGAACTCCAGCCTGGCTGCCCTGGAGGACTCTCAGCTCCCACCCTGACTCAGAGTTAAATTTTTGTCAGCAGCAAGCACTTGGGGGCTGCTAAATGAGAACTCAGAGTAGTGTGGGTGTGTTTCCCCCCACTATGCCTGGTTTTATGTGCTTGTTTTCCTTGCCGGAGTGGACTTTGATCCCTGCATGTTTGAGCAGAGCTACCTGGAATTTGGTGCCAGGCAGTGCTTCTCCAGCCACAGGAGGGTTTTTTCCAATACCCCTCGTGCTTGACATTCCCTGGAAAATGCACTGTTTGGAGATTTTCAATATTTATTGTATTTCCCTCTTTGAAAGAACAAAGGAAAACAAACCACCAATTCAGAGCTAGGGAAAGCAGTGAGGACTGGAAAACATGTGGAAGAGAAACACAGAGCTCAGGTTTTTGGTTGGAGTTGGGTAGTGAATTCTCCCAGCCCTATCCTAGGTTCCCGAGAGTTTTTGAAGTGATGTTTTTCCCAATTAAAGCAGCGTTCAGTGCTGCTCAAGGACTCAGTGCCTGGCGTGGCTCGATGCTGGAGATACTGGTTTCACTGTGTCACCCTTTTTCCACTCTCAGGATGGGAGTCTGCAGTGTCCCACCTGCAAAACCATCTATGGGGTGAAGACAGGGAC
The DNA here is from genome assembly GCF_001522545.3 of Parus major. NCBI lineage: Eukaryota > Metazoa > Chordata > Aves > Passeriformes > Paridae > Parus > Parus major. The sequence continues at coordinate 6,260,342 of NC_031774.1, read as the reverse complement.
GCAGCCTCCCGGGAAGATGGAATATCACATCATTCCCCATGCGCTGCCCGGCCACGCCGACTGCAAAACCATCCGCATCATCTACAACATCCCCCCGGGGGTGCAGGTGGGCTGGGGGGGCACCTGGGGAGGGGCTGGTGGCCCTTGTCACTGCTGTATCACGCCCAGGTCCCTCTGCAGCTCGTGCCTTGACTCAGGAGCTGCTTGTCCATAAGGATGTTGTGGGAAGTCTGGGGTGTATCTGCATGGAAGTGCTGTCCCTGTCTGCTTGGTGGCGGGAGGATGGTGGCCATTAGTGCCCAACAAGGCTTGGGGTGTTGCCCTGTGCCCAGAGCATCCTTTTGAGCTCCAGAACGGTTTTCTTCTCCCACTTCCCACATTGTAGGGACCAGAGCATCCAAACCCTGGGAAGAGCTTCACGGCCCGTGGCTTTCCCCGGCACTGCTACCTGCCAGACAGTGAGAAGGGCAGGAAGGTGAGCTGGCTGAGACATGCCAGGGTGGGAAAGGCAAACATGGCTTAAGCAAGGGAATGTGGGTTTTCCCCACAGCCCATCCAGCAGGAGCCCTGTGACCTTCTCTTACAGGCTGGGCAGCCTGGTCCACCTGTTTTGGCTGGGGCAGGAGGCTGGGCTGGGATGCTCCAGCAGGGCTTGCCTGTGGGCTGCCCATGCTGCCCTGCTTTGCTGCCCACCCCATTCCTGGCCCCACAGGTACTGAAGTTGCTGCTGGTGGCCTGGGACCGGCGGCTGATCTTCGCCATCGGAACCTCCAGCACCACGGGCGAGTCGGACACGGTGATCTGGAATGAGATCCACCACAAAACAGAGTTCGGCTCCAACCTCACTGGCCACGGCTACCCCGACATCAACTACCTGGACAATGTCCTGGCTGAGCTGGCAGCCCAGGGCATCACGGAGGAGAGCCTGGCGCAGGAGAAGGACTGAGACCGTGGCGAGGAGGCAAGGAAAGGGTTGCCTGTGCCGGCACCCACCAGGATAAAGATGCTGGAGATATCTGCCTGGGGGCTTTTCAGGGCACACCTGGAGCCCCCTGCTCCCAGTGGCAGCCATGCAGTGCTCCAGGCTGGCTGGGAATGTGGGAGAAGGTTCTTTTGGCCATCCCCTTCACTCCTGCAGGGCGGGAACATCCCCACACACAGCTGTGGGACTTCAGGCTGGCTTGGCCACCCTTCTGGATGGTGTCCTGTCCTCGCTGTCACTGTGCTGAGGGCTTGGGGGGTGCCAGGCTCCCCTCTCTCCTCATCTGTGCCAGTCCCAGCCTGACCCAACACCCCTGACACCCACCTGGGGCTGGGACCTGGCTTGGGGTGGGAGCTGGGGCCACGGGAGTCCCCTTTGCTCTGCCTCGTCGCTCTGACGTTTGTTTGTTTGTTTGTTCTGTCCGGTACCTCCCCACTGGTCTCCTGTGTCTGTGGAGGCTGGGGGGCCCTGGGCTGCCTCAGTTTCCCCCAGCCCTGCACCCCCTGCTCCTTTTGGCTGTGTCTGAGCTGTGCCCTGCAGGGTCCCCTTGTCTGGGCTGCCCCTGCCTCTGCATGCCAGGGAGGGGCTGATGGGTGGTAGGAAGTGTGTGTGGGGCGGGACAATGACATCCCACCCCCCTGCAGTGGGTTCCTTGAACTGTTCGTATGGGGCCGTCCCCACGTTGGAATTTCTATATACCTCGTGTTTTGGGGTTTTGTCGTATATATGTACATATAGGGGGGGCATTTGGGGGGGCAGCCTGGGAGAACGTGGTGCTGCAGCCAGGCTGGGGCTGGGCACAGTGGTGCTTGGGTTTGGGACAGGGGCTGTGGGGCCCCCAACCCCGACAGGGCTCTGCCCCACGGGAGGGCTGTCACTTGTGGGTCCCCATGGGGCCAGGTGCAGGTGGGGTGAGAAGTGTCCCCGTTCCTGCCCCCGGAGAGGCCTTGGGGGGGTTTGGATGGGAAGGTGGCTGGTGAGGGGTTGGCACGGGCTGGGTCAGGAGGGTGGTGTGGGTAGGAGAGTGTGGGTAATGGGGGTGGGGGAAGTGTGTTCCAAGGCTCTGAGGGTCCCTGTCAGCCCTCCGGGGCGACTGGGCCTTGGAGAACCCTGGGCTGGTGCAAAGTGTCCCTGCCCAGGGCAGGGGTTAGGAAGGAGAGAGTCTGTGGGGTCCCTTCCATCCCAAACCAGGGACTCATGGGGGCTCCTGGAGCCACCTGTGCCGGGTGCTGGGGGGTCCCTGGCCCTCCGTGCTGCTGGGAGGGGGGCCCGTCCTGCTGTGCATCGTTCTGTTGTCGTTGCTGTTCTTCCTCTCCGTGGCCTGGAGGCTCCGTCACCCCCGCGGCCACCCCGTGGAGGGGCTGGGGGTCAATAAAGCGGATGGCAGGGGACTCTGGCGGTCCCTGCACGGCCTGGCCTCTCCGTTGTCTTCTGTCAGTCATCTGTGTGGCCAGGCGAGCCAGGGGCACTGTGGGCACCGCGAGTCCCCCTGATGTCCCTTTGCACCAGCCGCCCTCAGCGTGGGTTGTTACCTTCTACCTCAAGGGAGAAACCCTCTTTCCCCGGGCACACGCCCCTTGTCGGGGGGCTCTCAGCGGTGTGATTTCTCCTCCACGCACGCCCTGGGTTTTCCCCAGTGCAGACAAAGCCTGACTGGAGCTATGCAAAACCCTCCGGGCGAGAAGGGGGAGAGCTCCCCACCCTCCGCGGTGCCAGCCCGATGGCTCTTACTGTGAGTAAGTCTTTCCACAACGTGACTTTTTTTTTTTTTTCCTTTTTTTTTAATGCTCTGTTGACTACACGATGAGTTGCTGGCTGAAATAAAACTGCTCCGTGCCTCTCTGCATGCGTGTGTATATCTATCCCGATAGATATACATGGAGACAGGGGTTGCAGCTTGCAGCATGCAGGACTTGGGAAATAACCCTCCACGGGGCCCCTCTGCTCCTTCCTTTTCCTTTGGGTTTGGGGTACAAGGGGAGGGGGCACTCAGGGCACCGTCCCCTCCGGCTCTTGCTGGTACCCCTCGCCCACGTTCAGCACCGTGCTGTGCTCGGGGCTGGCAGGGGCCGGGCTGTCCCCTGTGCCCAGCGCTCGGTATCCCCTGGCCCTGTAGCGCCGGTGGCCGTACCAGGCTGTCCCCAGGACGGTAGCCAGCCCCGCCAGCACGGCCACGGTGACCCCAGCCACCTCTCCCCCTGACAGCCCCCGGCCCCTGACGATTTCGGCCACGTTCTGGACCTCCTCCGGCCGTGCCAGCCGCCATACGTGGCTCTGGCCGTCCCTCACCCAGGTGCTGTCCCCGTCCCGCACCAGCAGGGTGTCCACGGCCGGCAGGTTGGCGGGGGGCCGGGTGAAGGGGGGCAGGCGGGCGGGAGGCAGCGAGCCCCCAGTGAAGCGGCCGGCCTGGACACAGAACTGCACCTGGCAGCTGTCGCTGATGAGTGCCAGGTGCTGGCTGAAGCCCGGGGGACAGCCCTTGGCGTGGGGGTCCTCAGCCGTGCCGTGGTGCTGCCCAGCCAGGGGGTTCCCCGCCTGGCAGCTGAAGAAGCCCCCGAAGGGCACCGCGTACTCGGTCCCCTGCTCATAATCCTGGCTCACGCACACTCTGAGCTCGCCGAAGAGCTTCAGTGGGAAGTAGCCCGAGGGACAGGAATGGGCTCCGGTGTTAGGGTTGGTGCTGTGGGTGCTGAACAGCCCCCCAAAGAGGTATCCCGAGTTTGGAGCCACCGACCCGTTCGCGGCGCACCAGTAGGCGCTGAACTGCACCCGGGAGAGCCAGAAGACGTCCTGGCACTTACGGTGGCAGAAAATGCCCAAGGTGCACTTGTTGTGGCACTCCAGGTGGCTGTGACCCTCCTCCCGCTCCTGCACACCCAGCAGCACCGGGGTGTAGGTGGCGGGGCAGGAGAAGGCCCCGGTGAGGGGGTTCCTCTGCTCCAGCGCCCGGCACAGCGCGCCGGTGTCGGGACCGCCCAGGCCGACGCACTCCTGGAAGACTCCCCCGAAGGTGAAGTTGGCCCTGGTGCCCTTGCAGGAACCGTCGTCGGTGTTGGCGTGGAAGTTGAAGTTGGGCGAGGAGGCGTCGGTGCAGCCCGGGGCGGTGTTGAAGGCGTAGTAGCGGCGGATGGCAAGCTCCACGCGCTGGGCCACCCTCCTCACCGTGGGCGCCGGCAGCTCCGGCACTGCGCTCGGCTTGATGAAGTAGTACAGGGGCAGCCCCGAGCGGTCCAGGGCCACCAGCTGGTTTTGAATCCTCTCCTGCCACGTCTTCAGGGTGATGCCTGGGTAAAAGGGGGTCCCGCCGATGCTCTCCACCCTGGAGTTGGTGCGGTTCTCCAGGTACTGCTTGGTGAAGGCAGAGCTGGAGTCCAGGGATTCTTTGGTTCCCACACTGACGATGCTGTGGAAGGCCGCGCCGGCCGAGGCGGTGACGGTGTTCCGTGTGGCCCAGCTGTCCTTCAGGAAGGTAGCCTTGATCTGGTCCTCCTGCACCAGGGTGGCTCCCGCGTCCACGGAGGTGATGGCGTGGGTGCCGTAGTTGACCACCAGCACCTCGGCCAGAAAATCGGCCATCTGGGTCTGGTTGTTCTCCAGGTGGCTGGCGATGGTCAGCAGCTGCTTCTTGAAGGCCTCGTCCAGGGCCGCCTCGGGGTCGATCTTGGCAGTGTAAACCAGGTTCCTGACTTGCACCCGAGTGGTGACAGCCTGGTCTCTCACGTGGTGGGTCTTGGTGCGGTGGAAGTCGTCAGAGAATTTGCCATTGATGGAGGAGAAGAGTGACAGCTCCAGGTTGATGGAGGCAGAGGTGATGCTCTGGTAATCCTTCCAGGACTCGATGATCTCAGAGTTGATGTCCAGGTTGCTCTGCTTGCGGGGGATAGTGAAGATCTCGTCTGGGATGAGGTAAGATCCATCTTCTGTGGTCTTGCACTGTGAGTAGCCCAGGTTGATAACTTTGCCCATATCCAAATTCCTGAGGTTATCCCAGCCCCCTCCCGGCAGAACTTCTAGGCGTGAGAGATTCAAGTTCTTGCTGCACACCCCAAACCCTGAAGAGGACAAGAGTTCCTGGGACTGCTCAGCCCCTGTCACCCATGCCAGCAGTGCCCAGGTGAGCAAGACCCCCCAGAGCCCCCAGCCCATGGCTGGGCCCTCACCAGTCCGAGTGGTGGGACAGGAGCGGTGAAAATGAGCTGGCTGAGGGAATTGACAAAAGGGAAAGGAGAAGTGAGAATTGAGACATGTGACAAATGACAGAGTGGAAACTACGACCAGGGGGTGGGGAGCAGGAAGGTGTCTGTCCCTCCCTCTGCCCCACATTAGGGGCCCTCTGCAGCCTCCTCTGCCCCACTCCTGCCCTTCCCCCGGGGTCTGCCATGTCTCCAGCTGGAGAAAGCACCTCCTGCTTGGGAATGCTGAGCCACGGGTGCTGAGGACACTGATCCAGCTCTGCCCAGCTGGTGCCTGGCTGGGCTTCTGTTTTCAGCAGCACAGGGCAGGTGCTGCAGGTTTGGGGGAATAAACAGTTAAGGAAGTTTCTGCTGTGAAAACTGCGACTCTTTCCATACAGACAGATTCACTTCCCCTGGTTTTGTTCCTGAGTTCCTCTTTCCAGGACACTTCTGCCTGGGAGGAGGCTGAAGTGACAGCTGTGATGGAGGCAGAGGTGTTGGGGAAGATGAAACAGGGAAACCTTATGAATATGATTGTTTAGCAAAAGATTCTGAGAATATGAAACCTAGAATCGAAATAGAAATGAAAGCTAGCTTTGAGCCATAGGATACTGAGTGCTAGTTACTATATAACCAAAGAACAACAGCCTAGCCAGCTGAAGGAGAATCTCTGTTGATAGAACAATACCCTTCTGCTGATAAGTGAATCCAAAGGTCGAAGCAGCAAGAGAAGAATTTGAAAAGCAGCTTTTAGAGTTTAAAATGTAACACTGTTTGGTAATGTAGTAGATCTTGTAGGCTATATGTAAATTCTATAGAACGTGTGTCATGTACTGGTTGGTTACTCGGAATTAGAATATTCACCATAGAAAAAGATATAATGTATTGCACCAAGAACTTTGCTCTCTTAATCTCTTCTCTTACTTCCCACTCTTATTCTCTTACCCCCTCTTTCCCCTCTCTCTCTCTACCCCTTTAATTACCTTCCACCCTAATGCTCTCAGACCCCTCTCTCCACTCTCTGTCTCTCTCTTTGAGCACGTTTACATTGTGGCTGGCAGTGTAAACGGATCTCTTCCACCCTTTACCTAAATAATAAACTGCTTATCCCAAGTGCAGCCTGACCTGGAGAAGTCTCTCACCTCGAGCCCGTTTTACCCCTCCACAGAGGGACCATAGGTGTCTGTGTTTTTGGGAGGGATAATGCCAGGAGTTGGGGGGTGAAGGGATAACAGGAACTCACTCCTCTGGAGTAGCTGGAAAACCCTTGTGCAGGGATTCTCACCTGCACTAGCACATGTAGGCTGTGTGGTCACCCCACCTAAAACCTACCCACTGTGTCATGGAGGAATGTTACAGGCTTTTTTCCCCCAACATTTTGAGGTGGTGCTCTGAATTCACCTATTCCTGCCTTGCTTCTGATGGTGATTCCCATCAGTCCCATGGCATCTCTCCTGGGCAGTGCAGCTGGCCAGGGATGCCTCCTAACTACGACAGTAAAACCCCCACAGCCAAGGGTAACCAGGGATTTTGGGGATGGAGAATTTAATGGCATCAGCTGGCAGCTGTGCCAGTTCAACTGATGCAAAAGGAAATACAACACTTCTCCAGAGGGGCTGTTTTCCCTGGATGTGTGTAAACAGAGACACCTTTTTACCATCTAGTGAGTGAGGTTTGGGGTTGTGTTTCCAGTTAATTCTTTAAATCTCCAGGCTTTATTTCAGCTCCCCTGGCTGGGCCAGATGTGCAGGAGCAGTTCAAGGAGCTGTCAGGTGGCTCTGGGAGCACAGGTTCCACCACAGCCCAGCCGTGTCCGGGAGCCTCCCAGGGATCTCCCTGTGGCAGCAGCCTTGGGAAGAGTTCAGACATCTGGAATTGAGGAGCTCACTGCCTGGAGTGGGGGGAACATGGTGGAGCCTGAAGGAGAAGACGAGACACCATCCTTGGGGACACTTCCTGTGCCATGGGGCAGCTGCCAGCCTGTGGGACAGGAGCTGGGGGACTCCAACACTTTGGGGGGCTGCCCTGCCCTCGATTCTTCCCCCCTTTTTTGGGGCTATGTCCAAGTGCTTGAAGCACCGAGCTGCTGGTGAGGGCACTTGGACTTTTTTGTGCCTTCTTTGGAGGAAAAAGAGAGGTGGGTGAGTATGGGAGGTGATATTGTCATGTCATTTGGGGAACCCCAATGTCTGTGGTGGTGGAGCCAGCGAGTGGGGAATGAGGGGGGAATAGGTGGGATACCCCCAAAAAATGGAGGTTATAGCCCCAAAATACCTAAAAATTCATTTATGAGTAATATAGTAGAAAGTATAAAGATTCTCAATTTTATTTATATCAAAATTACTATTAGTTTATTTCAAGACAAATCTGCTGTGTTATAGACAAGATTTTAGAATGTAAGGAGTTCTGAATATGGAGCCATAGGGCATGAAAATAAAAATACAACGCTTTGTGTATATAAATAAAACAATAAAGGGCTTGGAAAAGTTAGGTAAGATGATCTGTACGAAGAACCTAGAAACAGCTCTGTTTATGCGGAGTTCTTTCTCGCTCCTCCCGCTGGAACACCCGAAATTCGGGATCTGGGATTCACTCAAATTGGGATTTATTAGCGCCCCGACAACGCTGCGCATGCGCGGTGGCTGCTACACCCTCAGTGCTGCCGCCCTGTGGGGACACCCGGTACTGCAGCTCCGGGCGCTTCCCGCGGCTCCGCCGGCACCGGGATGTGGAGCTGGACCGGCACCGGGACGTGGAGCTGGACCGGCACCGGAGCGTGGAGCTGGACCGGCACCGGGACGTGGAGCTGGACCGGGACAACGACGGGGACCGGCCGTGCGGAGCCACGGGACCCTCGGCCGGGGCCGTTCCCGGTTGCGCTCCTGGCAGGGACCGCGGCCGCTGTGCCGGGAGCGGCAGTGGCGGGGAGCCCCGGGGAGCCCGGGCAGCAGCGGGGCCGGGCCGGGGACATCCCCGAGCAGGGAACGGGGAGAGCCCCGAGCGGGCGGCGGGGACGGGCCGGGGACGGAGCGACCGGGGGAAACGGGGGAAGTCGATGTCCCGACGAATGGATCCGAGTTCCAGGGGAGGACTCGGTGTGCCGAGGGAAAGCGAAAGGTTAAAGGATAAAGATGCAGAGGAACGAGTGTTGCAAACCCCCCTGGCTCTCTGACAGAGCAAACCTTCCAGTAAGCCCAGTGATCTTGGAGAGACTCTGGGATCATAACGTTTTCCAGGAAAGCAAAAAAAGGACAAAGATGAGGGAATAGACTTCAAATTAATAATGATTTATATATATAGGTATAGGTATATGAATCATTCTTGCATGTTTGATGCTCCCCTTTTTACTCTTGGAATAATTTAAAAATTATTCCTTTAACAAATGATCTAAATTTGAGAATTTAAATCTTAGAGGAAATGATGCAAAATAAATGCATGGAGAGATGATGGAATCCCAAAACGGTTTTGAGTGTGAAGGGACCTT
>NC_031774.1:6243800-6251240 GCF_001522545.3 Parus major | reverse complement strand
GTGGGAGGATGGAGACAGCAGCCACCAAAGGCTGGGCAAGGCACAGGTCCAGGTAGGAGACACTGCCTTCCAAAGAGAGGGACTCATCCGTCCTATTGGAATTTGGGGTGTGAGGCCAATGGAACAAAGGATTTGATTCCATTTAGTTACTCAGGTTCTCATGGGCCTTAGGAGAGATTTGTGGAATGGTCATTTTAGTGAGTTTGCACTGGGTTTGAAGGGATGTGACCCCTGGGGCAGAAATCCCTGCACAGCTTCTGTGTCCCCCATGGCTCATCTGAACAGTCCATGGGCTGGGTCTTCTTGTTTCCTCCTTGTTTCCTCCTTGTTTTCTCCTTGTTTCCTCCTTGTTTCCTCCTTGTTTCCTCCTTGTTTCCTCCTTGTTTCCTCCTTGTTTCCTCCTTGTTTCCTCCTTCTCCAGGCTCTAGATGAAGTCTTCCTTTCCCAAGGGAGGGGAAAGCCAGCAGGATGTGAACCAGAGGTGGTGCTTTAGGAAAGCCCCTCCAGCCTGGGGAGGTGCTTTTGTCTCCAGACACATTCCCAGTTCTCAGGAGCAGCAGAACCTGTGCTGTTTCCACCAGGTGAGGCACAGGTGCCTTTCCTTCCTTCCCCACTGCACTTTGGCTTTTGAGGGGTCTCTGGGGGTCTGAGGGAGAAGTTCTTTGTCATTCCAGGACGGAATTAGCAGGAGGATTATCTTATCTAAATTTTCAAGCAGGAATAATTTTGTCCTTGATTTTGGATACACATTTTGTGTTTTCTCTCTGTTGCTGACACCATGTGGTGAAGCAGCAGCTCCCAACCTTTTCTGTGCAGCTCCCAGTTCTGTTTGTAGCTGGTAAACAAGAAACAGTAATTTTCTGCCCTGTTGTAATTGGATTAGGGACAAGGCCTCCCTCTTTGTTTAATATTCTAGAGAAAAACTGCCAAGGAATAAAGCGAGAGCTTCCCCCCATGAAAACCTGCCCAGTCCCACACTGGGTTTGCACACACACAAGGCTCAATCCCTGCTGGAATCCCAGTCACAGCCCCCAGATCAATGTGCAGTTTGTGGTCTCACAGCCTGACCAGGACAATCTCTTGCTTCTGGACATGGAAAATCAGTTTTTCATTGTTGCAGCACCAGCTCATGGTAATGGTGAAGTGCTGTAATGGTTTTTAAGTCATGCACATGGAGGAAATTCACTGGAGCAGCCAACACTGCTTCACCTTCATGGACAGCCCTCTGGGTTTGGGGGTCTTGATTTGTGGATGTGAAATCTCCTCACAGAATCCTCTGAGGCTGAAACAAAGACAAGGAACCCTTTGAGATGGAAAGAGCCAGAGCAAGTTGTTGTGGGGAAGGAAAATTAAAAATGGTAAGTGCTAAAACCTTTGTTCTTCCCTTGTCCTGAGCTCTGTACTCGGGAATGGCTCAGCTTTGGAAATTTCCTGGAGACTCTGGAGAATGATCCCTGGTCTGCTGAAAAGTGAGAAAATCCCACTGTCAATTGCAGCCTCTGAAGGGGGGCAAAAAGTGCAGGACCTCAGTCTGTGGTGTGTGAGAAAGAAGGGAGGATCATGTATGCATGATCCTGTATGGATCATCCTGTGCCTCAAGGGCCAGGAAAAGCCCCTGACTGAAAAACTGAAGTGCTGTTCCATAGGGAGCCCCTGCTCATCCCAGCTTTCCTTCCAGAGCAAGAGGAACAGCCCACAGTGCTGTTTGAGACATTCCTGACTGGAACTGGGGCCGACTGGGCACTTTCCCATTTTCCTGTAGGATGTGGGCCATGACAAGGGAATTGGATCCAACAGGGCCCAAGATCAGTGTGGGGTCTGTGGCAGGGACAGCTTCCAGAGCCGGACAGGGAAGGGGACCTTCACCCACACTCCCAAAAAACTGAGAAGGAAAAACACCTGCCTGCATCTGGCTGCAGCCCTGGAGCTCTGGGGTCTCTGGCACACTCAGGGATGTGGGATAATGCCAGAATCATTCAAACCTCGGGAATAATGGAATTAATAGCATCCCTTGAGTCTGTTCCAGGCAGGCTCCTGCCCATCAGCCATGGGTTACAGATGGCTGTGGAAGTGATGGAGGCATTTAGGGAATGCTGATTGTTTTTCCCTCGCTTTGGCAGTCTGGTCAATAAAAATACTAATTGAGCTCTTCCAGCAGGGAAACATTTAAACAAGAGGTGCTGAAAAGAATTGGAGTTTCCGACTTTAAGTCTCCAACTTAAATCCCTATGGATTGTCACCAGTCCTGTTTCATGGACTGGTCACCTTGGCCAGGAGTGTCCAGTCCTGCTGAAAATTCACTGGACCAGGGTGTCATTTTCATTTCATGCTGGTAAAGACCCTCTCAGTGACCCCCAGTCACTGGAAGCACCAGACTGGGCTCCCAGAGCACTAATTCCAGGGATTCTGTTTATGGGAATAGCACAGGAGCCTCTCCCTTGCCCAGAGGAGCAGCCAGTGCCCCCCTTAGTCCATAAATCCCTAGGATGGACCACAGAGAAATTAACATGAATATGGAAACTCCACTGGGAGTTTGTGGTGCTCTGGATTGCATTTTGGATTTATAATGTTAAAGTGGGGCTGTGGAGTGGCTTCTCTCCTTTTCATTGTTATCACTGCTCTTGTTGCTATCACTGTTAGGTGTTGTCATTAATATTAAATTATTGTATTTGTCTCGGTTTCCATTATTGAGCTGTTCTGATCTCACCCCCTGGACTGGATTTTTGTCTCTGGTCTCTTCCCCATCCCACTGGGGGGTGAGGGAGCTGCTGCTGGTGCCCAGCTGGGGTCTGGCCATGGCCCAGGGCACTTCTGGGGGCTCGAAACCTGACAGATTGGAGCAGCTTTGGAGCTCACAAAGAGAGACCCAGTGCTGCATTTTGGGGGCTCAAAACTGGGCTTGTTTGGCCAAGTACAGAAACAGACACTAAGTCCTGGTCTGAGGGGCTTGAAACCAGAGTCCCTCAGACAGCATCTGGATCTCAGATCTCAGATCTAGTTCTGCATTTTAGAGAATGAAGCAAGAGACCGTGTCTTGTGCTGGGGAAAACCAGGGTCAGTCAGCCAGTGTTTGGGCTCCACCAAAAAAGATTTAAGTGCTGCATTTTGCAGGGCTTGAATGAAAGCCCAAATGCCATGTTTTGGTGCTCCAGGCAGGCTCTTTTGGCCAGGGAGAGTCAGTGACTCTGAGCTCTGATTTGTGCCTTGGGCACAGCCCAAAGCTGAGCTCCCCCAGCCCCACTGAGAGCTCTGAAGCAGCGGGGTTTGCCTTAAATTAAAGAGGCATTGGAAAAATACATCTGTGGAACAGCTCATTTCCTCTCCCAGGCTGGCTGCTGTGTGCCTGGCTGGGATTCCAGCTCCTCCCATGGGATTTGCAACCTGTGGGGCTCTAATAAACTGCCAGGTGCTGAGACTGAGAGAGCAAAGTGGGAAATCTCTGCACCAGGCAGTGTCCCAAAGGTCTGGCAGTGCCCAGCATTCCTGTCTGGAATTTGTGAACATCTAAGTCCAAGCAGGAATACTGTCTCTCGTTCATTAATCCCAACCCAAGGAAGAACCAAATATTCTTGTTTGGACTCAGATGTTTCTTATTTCTTGTTTATATTACAGTTTCACAGACTATGAGTTTTTTAGCACACTAAGCTAATAGGGTAAAAATGGAGCTTTAGGTCTTTTTCTATAAGGTTTTTTAAGGAGTGCACTTAATACTTAACTTATAAAATGCTAACTATTTTTTTTATTATTTTTAACTTAATAACCAAACATCTGTGTTCTGCACTGCAGACCTTTCTACCTAATCACACAATATCGCTTAAACCTATGAAGAAAGTGAAAAAGGAAGACAAGTCTATGCTTTAAAACCTCCATCTTGCTACATATATCTTACTATGTCCCAAAACCTTAAACTCTAAATTTTCTACTATGTAGAAAATATAAAGATATAAGACATTTCTATTCAAATTCTGTACACACCCACAATCTTTGTTCTATTACTTAATTTTTGGAAGGCTTTTCCACTGTCTCACATCAAATACAATGTTCTCTTGTGGGTCAGTGCCTGTTAGCACAGAAAGCCTGAAATTCTCTGTGCCCAGGGTTCCAGCAGGGATCCCAGCACAGCCCTGTCTCTGTGGACACCATCCCTGCCCACCATCCCTGGCCAGGGGTTGGGGGTCCCAGCACAGCCCCCTCCAGCACATCCTGCTGCTTCCTCAAGTCCCCTTTAACCAGGATCCTTTTTTTGGGGTGGGGATACCCAAACCCAGCAGAATTGGCTGTAACCAGTTTTGGGGGAATCTCCCCTCTTTCCCTCCTCACCCAATTGCTACTGCCAAAACCCAGCCTGAGGCTCAGCTCCCCATCCCCTCAATCTCTCCAAGGAACTGCACTTGAATTTCCCAATCCAGCAGGGCAGCAGTGCTGTTCTCCCCACTGTGTATCTTAATTACAGTAACTGCTTAAGAAATAATTAAAAGAAATTCAAAGAATGAAGAGACAATAAAGAAGAGCTGCCAGCTTCAACCAAGGGGTGCTCAAGCCCCTTCTCAATGATTTGCTTTAATTAACCAATGGAAATGAACCAATTAAAACCACATTGATACAGTTTTATTCTTTTTAATTGAGTTCTAGAGAAATATTGCAGAATATAAAAGAACCTTTTAAACACCCAAAACTCTTCCAGAAGATTCACAGGGCAAGGCTGTACTGCAACCCCAAACCCAGGAGAATTGCAAGAAAAGACCAACCCAGAGTGAGATTCCTTGGAGATTGGTGCAGCTTCTGCCAGCCAGAACGATCCTTGGTGTGAACACACATCTGTAAATCCCAGGAACCTGGGACATCATCAGTATCCTCAGGGGCCTCTTTATTAAAAGCAGATTTCCACAGAGAATTAACAAAATACAGAAAATTAAATGGAAATGTGAAGGAACAGCTCCCTCAGCCCAGCAGATTGCAGCATCCAAAGAAAATGAACAGAAGTATTATGGACTGGGACCACCACCAATCCCAAATCCCTCGAGTGGAATGCCACTCTGCTTTGGTTTATAAATCACCACTTCTTAGTGGACAAACCCTTCAGCTTTGCTTCCAACTCACCAAGTTCCCAGCTGTGGCCACCAAGATTCTGCAGCACCGTGTCCCTGGTGGGATGCAGGGAAATGCAGGGTTTGGTGCTCTGGTGTTGGAGGTTAATTTTTCACAAACGGGACGGGACTGCTGGGTGAGGCGACACGAGCTTTTATTTCAGGCACCGGTCTCAGCTACAGATACAGGAGGTGGCACAAGCTCATGTCCATTACAAACAGCTCAAAATCTCTTTGTTACAGAATATTTTATAAGTTTGTCAGCCAATAGCATGTTGCTAAAGCTTATAGACAATTGTTCTATCCAATCACTCAAAACACACATACACCTGCTTCAAACAACGCTTGCTTGTTTGCCTTCTATTAACAATAGACAATATTCTGTTATTAAGCTTAATTATTAAGCTTTCTTACCATCTTGGTAAGCATATTTTTCTGCAGTCTTAAGGTCTATCTTGGCCAAGCCTAAAAACTCAACTATTGTTTCATTTCCTTGCATATGGTATTATTGTATCTTCTTTACTTTCAGGCCTTGCAGCTGCAGCTAGCTCTAAGTTCTCTGCTTTTTCTTTTCTGAGTCCCATTTTCACAGCTTCTGAAAGTCTTCTTCCCTTTGTTGTTTCACACAGCCCCCACCTAGAACTTGTGCTGCCGACGGAGTGCAAAACACCCCGGACAAACTGACAGCAGGAACCTGGGGGAGAGAGTTTTATTTCCCATGGAAAAGTTCTGCTGTTCATGTCCAAGGTGCCGTGGCCAGGAGTGGGCTTCTGCCTCCAAAAATTGGGAATGGAGCAGGAATTTTCTCAGACAGAGGCTGCCCCCACCTAGAAGTCAGGCTGCCCTTGGAGTGCCAAACACCTCTGACAAAGTGACATCAGGACCCTGAGTGGGTGGTGGGGTGTGACATTGATGGCAGGGGTTTTTCCCCAGGACTGAGACTGATGAAAGAGGCTGTTTTCTCGTGTTTGGGCTTGGTTGTTTATTCTTTCCTTATTTATATTACATATATACAGGGTACAAGGAGTTACATACACTAAGACAGAAAGGTGCAAAATGGTTAACGAAGAATCTCTTCAAGGTCTTTTATATGTCTATTTGTCTGATAATCAAATGCCAAATAAGTTAGTTTTCTTAGTGACCTAATGACCTGTGTGCTGCACTGTGGCATCTTCTATCCAATCACTCATTATTACCCAAAAATCCCTAGAAGAAGAAGATGAAGGAGGATGAAGGAGAAAGGGACAACGCCCTAAGTCCTCCATCTTTGTCTCTTATTTTTTAAAATACCTTAAACTCTAAAATATTTTTTAAAATACATTAAACCTTAAACTCTAACTTTCTCACCCAGTGCTTAGGAAAGCTCTAACTCACACACTCACATTTCCAGTTTCTCTATTTAACTTTAAAAGCTGTCTCCATGGTGTTATGTGAAACTCAGTGCTCTCTTGGGTGTCAGAGCCAGGCATCACAGATTAGGGCACATTCTGTTCCTCTGACCCCAGCAGAAATGGGCCGCTGTTCGTGTCCAGGGACCCATGGTCTTGAGTGGGCTTCTGCCTCCAAAAATTATGAACAGAGCAGGATTTCTCTCAGACACAAGCTGCCTCTACCCAGAAGCTGGGCCACCCTTGGAGTGCTAAATGCCTCTGACAAACTAAAATCAGGAACCTGGGGGATGAGTTTTCTTTCCTATTGTAAAAGACCCCTGTTTGTGTCCAGGGGCCTGTGGCCAGGAGTGGGCTTCTGCCTCCAAAAATTAGGAACGGAGCAGGATTCTTCCTGGGCACAAGCCACCCCCACCTAGAACTTGGGCTGCCCTTGGAGTGACAAATGACTCTGACAGACTGACATCAGGAACCTGAGTGGGTGAGTTTTGTTTCCCATGGGAAAGTGCCGCTGTTTGTGTCCAGGGATCCATGGTTGTGAGCGGGCTTCTGCTTCCAAGAATTAGAAATGGAGCAGGATTCCCCCGGGATGCAAGCCACCCTGTTGGGGGTTAGGTGTCCTTCCTTTTGTTCTGTTCCACCTAGGGAATTTTTACCCTTCACTGGAGGGGAAATCTTACTGCTGGTAGTTAAGAAAGCATTGTGTTTGTCTGGGCCCAGGTGGGAAGGGGGGCAGGAAAAAGTGAGGTCGGTGGTAGCTGGGGGCTGGCTGGTTTCTTCAGCTGTAGAGCAGAAGAGCAGAACCCTTGCTGTGAGTTGTTGTGGCTGGGCAAAGCGAATTCACCATCACCCAGACGGAGCTGCTGATTCTTCTTCTCCTTTTTCCTTCTTCATTGGTGGCCTTGCACCCCCTGTCCTGCTGGAACATGGCAGTGCCAGGCACTGCTGTGGAGCTGCTGATCCAC
>NC_031774.1:6185955-6243687 GCF_001522545.3 Parus major | reverse complement strand
TCAGCCACCACCTGGGATCTCTGCTCATCCCTCTGCTGATCCACGTCAGCCACCACCTGGGATCTCAGCTCATCCCTCTGCTGATCCACCTCAGCCACCACCTGGGATCTCAGCTCATCCCTGCTGTTCCAGCTGAGTGTTCCTCAGAGCCCTGCAGGAGCACCAGGACTGACTGCCCAAGGGGTTTGTGAAGCAAAACCTCTCCTCCATCCCTTCCCTTCTCAGCCGAGAAAGCTGTCACGGGGCCCCTGGTTCTGTTTTGTTGCTAATGCTGTAGTTATTGTTGTTTGTTTGCCCGTTTTACATACTAGTAAAGAACTGTTATTCCTCAGGTCTCTGCCTGAGAGCCCCTTGATCTCAAAATTACAGTAATTTGGAGGGAGGGGGTCTACATTTTTGTTCCAAGGGAGGTTTCTGCCCTCCCTACCAGACACCTGTCCCCTAAACCGAGACACCCCCCTAGATAAAGCACATTACAATTCTCCTACTGATAGGATAAACTGTTAAACTCATTGATTTGTGTTAATTTCTGCTCTGAAATAAAGGTTTTTATCCAAAGTTTCATGTTTTTTTTTTTTATTTATATTTATTTTATAGATGTGTAGAGGTCTAACATATATTTATGTTAGACATCTACACATCTAACTCTAGCAAGGTCCTGGAAACCTTGGATTACCTCTGGTTCTTCTTTACTTCATTGCAAGCAAACTGACTTATAGAAGTCAGAAGAAGCAGTATCAAATAAGACTTCCCTAGATTATTTGGGCCCATAATTATTATTTTGATGCACACATGTGACTGTTTCTGGATCCATTTAGATATACCTTCTTGATTTATCAGAATCTTCCTCTTGCTGGATGAGCATACATAACAGACATATATTATTGCTAGGTTTATCCTTTCAGAACTATTAAAAAAAAGAGATTTTTACAATATGGGGTATAAAAAAATCAAATCAGACTAAGTAGATCTCTTAGAAGACATATGCATTATTAGGTCACATTCTAAATGTGAGAAACATGGACAAAAGATGGTTAAAACCCAAACAAGGCTTAAAGAAGAGGGTGAGCAGTGATTTGTAACACAGGTGATCACAAGAGTGATGGGCTAGGCACTGCATTATACACACCTCCTTGTTCACATCATTTAAGCCTTTTGATCCTTTTACATTTCTTAAAGCAAATTAGCAGCATTACCTGCTATTATTTTTTTTTTTCCCCCCCACTGGTTTCCCATAGGTTTCTTTGGGTTCTAGGCACACATCAATTATTAAAAGAAAAAGTCAGTGGCTGGATGTTAAAAATGAAAGAGAAAAATCTTTGATTTTCCAGCGCTTGGTCTTTAGGTCTAGTGTGTTTCTTTTATTTCTCTTGTCAGGAAAATTAATCCACAAACACCAGAGGTTTATGTCCAAAAAGGACAAAAGTAAAAGGAGTCTTTTACTTTATTTGAATAAAGGGAGAGGCCATGGGGCATTCCCCTGGGGTCTCTCCAGTTTTTGGAGGATGTAGCCTCCTTTTTATCCTGATTTCCCAGCCACATGTCCCTCTCTCTTTCCCCATAGGCTGAGGTACTTGAGAGGCACAGACTTCCCAGAATACCTAAGATTCCCATCTAATATATATATAACCCTCCCTCTTAATTTTTAATTCTTAGTAATTTATGGTGTTTCCCCAGTGCCTCTTTCATCTTTCAATATCCATTTTCATTTACCAGCAAACCTACAGTGTAAAGGCAAATATCCTTTTTTCCATTCATCCATCAGTGGAATCTTTCCCATTGTTTCTCTTATCTCTCAGTGCTAGTTTTATTTACCAGCAGAGCCACAGCTCATCTGTAAAGACAAATCTGTCATTCCTTTCACTCTGATTCTGTGATTATTTGGCTGACAACTGATCAATTCATAAACTCTTAGTCAGCAGGTATGCTTGTAAAAGTACCAAAACATGAAAGTATAAGCTGATATACCTATGCTTTCTCTCAGGTTTTTGTGGAGGATATTTTGGTCCTTCCCCTTGTGGTAAGAACAATAAACATTTCTTTCTGTTCTAGGTGATCCTTATTACATCTATTTAACAAGCTATTTTTGTTACTTAGTTTCTCAGCAAAAACCTTATCAATGCAATAATTAGCAGGACCAGACCCTGGAATAGAACTTCCTTCAGTTAGAAAACTAGCAATTACACAAATATACTCCCAAGAGGAAGAAATTTGTCACAGCTGAGAAACTCAGGTCCAAGAGCAAGCCAGAAAATAGAGATAAGGGTCTCCACAAAGCATATAACTATCTAGAATAGATGACTCTATGTTTTTCTTTATCTTGTCAAGATAATTATGGCTGAAATTATTCACCCACCTTCCCACCAGTTCTGCACTTCAAACTCCAATTAACAGAATCACTCTGGAGCTTTCTTTCAATGCTTAATGCCATCTTCCCTCCCTTCCCCTTAAAAATGAGAACACTGGTGAATAATTTACAGTGTCTAGAGTGCTTCTTTAAATACATAATATTTAATATAAATTTAAACTGAAGATCAAAGCAGATTCCTCAAAATACAAAAGCCAAGGTTATTTTGACTGTTCATTTCTGCTATTTAAAAGGAGATGGTCAACACAAAAATTTGTAGCAATCCATATGAGAGATCAGAATCAGTCTTGTACAAAGCCAAAACCCTACAAATGAAGGAATCTTTTGGATACTAACAGGAAACCCCAAAAAATAGTTAAGGTATGGAATTTACAAAGACATTATTTTATTCTTTGTAGATACAAATATTTTAAACTGAAATGGTCAGACAAGTAACATTCCACATAAGTGATTCATGTACCAAGTACACAATAAACTGATAATAACCAAACTTTATTCTATGAATGAAACATCTGGGCCCTGAATATCTGTAAACAGTTTGAAACTAAAGCTGAAATTTGAAGACATTGTCCAGAGTTGCTGGAGTGTAAATCAAAATTACAAAGAATCCTACAGCTCACTACGTTTGTTCAGCATTTCTAACCTCATATGAAACTGAAAATGTTCAGAAGAATTTAAGTGAAACAACATTTCTAACAAGTTTGACATTCATTTTCCAGGAAGATTAAACTAATATCTAACCTGCATTCAGACTCTATAGGTCACTGAGTCCAGATAAATGAGCTGATTTGTGAATGTATTACACACATTCTCCTACCTGTATCTGTACATACTCAGGGAGTCTGAGGATTAAGCCACCACAATACTTATTTTAGTGAAAATTATTCATTATGGAATATTTTATTTCATACTGCATTTGAAAGCCAAAGTGTTTATTCTGGCTTCAGCTGTTCTTTTTTGTTTGTATGTTTTGCTTAAAAGCAGAAGAGTCATTTTTGAAGCAAACATTTAGAATCAAGAATTCATTCAGAATCCAGAATTCTCATTCAGAAATAATGAGAAAAATATATCAGTATTTTTAATGCCTTATTATTTCCAAATGAATCAAGAGGTAAAGTTAGAGAGATGTTTATTTTCTCATAAACTTTAGCATATACAAAAATAAAGTGCACATCTCTAGGGGAAAAAATCTAAACCTAGCTAAAATGGTTTTGAGGACACTTAGGTGAGAAGAGGTCTGCTGAAATGGCTCTTTCAAAATGTATTTTCTGCTGCAAATATGAGTTCCACCTAAATTTACTTTTCTTCTGTAATATAAACAGCCAAATCTATAATATGAACACATTAAAGTGGAAAATATGGGTCTAGAATTATGTATGGACCCATATTTGTAGATTGAGAGTATCTGTAGTAAATTCAATCGATGCGGGTTCACGTTACTGTATTTGAGGAAAATTAGTTGTTACTGACCTGATCACTGAATATTTAACTGACCTGTTAGAAAGTACATTAAAACACTGTGAGTCGTGATGGCATTTTCTTCATAGCTGCTTCAGTTCACTGTGCACATGTGGAAAATGAGATTTTAAATTTACCTATTATGGGATAAACCCTACTCCATCTAGAAACTCGTATCTCTGGTGTTAGCTGAAGCTGACAGAATGAGGTTCTGTGCATAAATTCACTACAGAATTTGATTTGATTTATCAGGGATTTCCATGCTATCAGAATGATAGCAACAGGATTTTATTTTGAATTAGTTTTTAATGAAATTTATTAATTCATTTTTTATACCAATAAAACCATGGCTCACACATATATTTCTATTTAGTGAGGAAAGTGTTAAAGTCCATCACTAATACAATATTTTTAAAGCTTTACAGTAGCATACATTTAAACAATCTTGGAAACTTAAGAAGCTGTTTCAAGGTAAGCAAAAAAAGCAGAGTTCATCTCTGTGCTTACTAGAACGTCTGATTCAACACTTTTCTTTGAACAGTTGCTGATGACAGAGGTCATTCTATATTTTGTAAAGTTTTAAAATTCAGTCAAGATAGAGATTATTAAATGAAGAGCTCACAAGAAAGACATTAAGGCAGAGACTTCTTAACCCTCACAATCAAGGGAGAAAAAAGTAGCCCCCATTGTCACACTGCTTGAAGCAGGAGAGATTTCTCATATATAGAAAATGTGGAAGGCAATCACAGCTTCACAATTTCCTGGAGCCTTTCATCTAAACACCACATAACACTCAAGAAACATTAATGAAGTAAGCTGCTTAATATATCTGAAAAGTACAGTAAGGAAGGAATGTGGGAGAGTTTTGGCAGATATCCTAGTAGCCTGAAGTTGCTGATCATAAAGTGATCCAAAGCAATGTTTGAAAGGCATGAGGAAAAAAATGACTTCTTTTTTCATAATCTAAAGAGTGCTTTGTGAAAAGTTAAGGTAAAAAACACTGATAAGATATTGCTGGTTGAGTAATTTTCAATATATGCTGTTTGTCAATGAAAAGAAAAAGCAAGAATTAAGAAGAATGTTCATGAAAAAATAATGATTTTGAAATGACATCTGTTATTTAGGTTATCATCCATTTCTCAACTTCCAGAGATCCTAAGAGTTCCATTTAAGTTTTAAAAACACAGGACTAGTTAGCAAACCAGAAAAATGGAAATTCAAGTTACATTTAATTAAACTCTTCAGATTATTTAGCATAGGTGTGAACAACTTTCCACAAAAACAAAAAAAGCTTGAATGTTAAAAACATGTCTGGGCTTTAGCACTTCCTGTTCTTGTAAGGCTTGGAGAGAAAATTATCACTGTGTAATGATTTTAAATCATCACAAAATCATTAAAATCTCACATTATGAGATAAAACACACACACACACACACCATCAAAGATTTTCCTAGAATTCTGTGAATTTCTCTAGGAAATTTCAGTCAGTGTGAATAAAGAGCTTTCTGTTAGTGTGTATCCTCTCATGAAGCACATCTTCATACAGCCTAAGAATGTAGCATCATTTCAAGCCAGTATTTAAACATTTTTTGGAAATATTTCTCTCATAGTTTATTAAAAAACAGCAACAGTTAAGAACTGGACTCAGACTGTAACATCCCTTTCATTTCAAAGTATATACTTGCAGCTTTTAGAATTATTTTTCTCCTAATACAGATGAAGCTAAAACATTTTTAAAAAAAACCTACAAAATGTCCTAACTATAGAAAAATATCAGTGATAAAACATCATTAGAAGCATTTAACATCAGAGCAACAAATTCTTGGCTTCATCACCTTAATTCAGCTATATTAAACAAAACAGTTTGTTAGATGGCAATGATAAAGTCTTGTGTGTCTTGGCAGGAAAATATAATGGAAACCCCAGTAACAAGTTTTCTCATTCTGTTCCTTTGCTCTGTTAAACCACATGTTCATGGGTTTAGAATAAATAAGTCATAAATAACAACAGGACTAAACCAAAATAAAATTATTCATGTGTTATCTTACTGTATACCTATCACCTTCATTATTGTTTAAGGGTTTTTGGCTCCCATTTATACAAAGCTCTCTTCCATATTTGTGCAGAGCAGAAAAGAATCCACGAGTCTGGGCTTTACCAGCTGCTGAAAATCTGAATCTTCCAGTCCATCAGGACTCATAACTGCTAGTCTCCTCAAGGCTGCCTAGAAAAACAAAACAGCATCATTGCAATGCACTCAGGTTTGGCAAAGTCTTCATTGCAGGAATCCATTATAACCATATCTAAATAACAGCCAGAACTCAAAACTGAACTGTGCAGGTCTGTGAATTCTGCTGCTGGGTAATCTCTTCTTACTGTCTTCATCTTCCCTCATGCAAAGTTATTAAATGACAATTCTATTGGGCCACATTACTTTTAGACCTGAGCAGCAGGTCTAAGTACAGTACAAGTCCTCAGACACCAGTGACAATACCTATCAGAGCTTGAAGCAGCTTATGTCTCAAGGACAATATTCTTGCCACATTTTTATCAGAAAGCATCTTCAGGCAATTACTGAAACATCAGGAGAAGCAGAATTTCTGAGACAGGGAGGTAGGTAAGGTCTCAAGCAATAGGCATGGATTCAAGGAATGTGCAGCAATAACCTCAGTGAGACAGAAGAATCATAGTCTGGTTTGCTGCCATTGCTCTGTGGTCTCTGCTCTAACCACTCAAGATTAACAAGCCTTCCTGGCATGTAGGAAGAATAATCACAGCATTTTCTATGCTCACATTTATACTTTCATCATCGTGAATGAGACCTGCTTAAGTGAACAAGCTTCAATAATCAAGCTTTACTTTTACATTTAAAATAGCACTAATATCATAAAGCCCTGTCAAACAATATTCTTCAGTCTTCATTCACCAGAGCTTGTGCTCCAAGCCTAGATCACACGTGTCCCCAGAGCCCTTTCACAGAATGCTTGGTGAAATCATTCAGCTCTGGCTTTTGGCTCACAGTCCATGCAGTGCAGATGGAATCTTTCTCTTGAGCAGAGAAAGTGTTAAACTTCTCTTGCCCACTCCTTGGCTGGGGACTATATTGTCTTGGTGACACAAATAGAACAAAAAATTGGATTGGAGTGGAAGCAAGACATATCTTTTCCCCTTTTTGGATGCTTTACATAAATATTTTCATATATATATGTGTGAGTGCAGATAAAGGGTTGCTACCCCCATGACTCAAGGCTAATTTCAATAATCATAGAACCATCCAAATGGGATTTAGGAATTAATGAATCCTTAAATTCCAAAGTGTTCCAAGGAAATATTTTGGTGCCCAATAATGTGAAGATGAAGCCATTTTTTCTTTATGTGTTTAAATCTTCAATCTGAGGATGAATAATTGACAGCATACAGGATTAGGTTTAAGGGGAAAAGCAGGAGACCCTGACATGAATTTAGAGCATTTCTGCAATACTTATGCGTTTTGAAATCTAAAGGGATGTTTTCTCCTTAATTTTCTAGTGTAAGCATGAAAGGAAGACTAAAATGTACATACCAGACATGCCACTAAAACAGAATCACTGTTATTTCTTTCTGTTGGTGATCTGCAAAGTTTAATCAGGCGAGGAATACCTGAGTGCACAAAAGAGTGTTGGGAGAAATAATTTAGAAAAACAGCTTCTTATTTTGTGATTTTTTTAGATTCATCATGTTTATCTTTTTTAGTAGATATGATCTCTATTGCAAAGTTGATATGCAAATACTTAAGGGACTTTCCACGGAGCTCTGCAGTGCAGAGCAGTCATAATTAATGGTTGTAAAGCATAAACAAATAAATTTGGTTTACATGCTGCTGCAATTGCAGAGTGGAAATTGTGACCTCCATTTCTTCCCTACCAATCATCCCACACACCCTTAAAAAAACTCCTAGCCAAAGAACACATTCCCTCCCATCGGAATCATCACACCTGGAGCTGCTGGGGTCCCAGATTTCTGTGCCCTGACAGATCCTGCCCGAGGCAGCAGTGTGAGCTGGCACAGAAAGGCACAGCTACGTGTTGAGTGGGTGCTACACCTCAGGCTCCTCTGGGGAAAGAGGAAGAGGTTTATTTAGCTCCATCTCCTCAGTCATCCTCTGGACTGACTTTATATGGAATATCTTTCATAAAGTTTCCCAAGTGAGGCTAAAAATTAAAAAGAGCTTCTCCATGGCTGGCAGTTCCTCCCTCTTTCAGTGCCATTAAGCAGGAGGCACATCCTTACAGCTGAGTTTTACTGCTGCATCTGCCACCTCCGGATCCCGGCTGAGCCGTGCCAGGGTAACTGCAGATTTCTGCTGGACTCGCTCACAAGCTGCAGCTTCTGCTGGATTTCCCGAGGAGGATTTTTCAAAGAGCATTTCCATTAAAAGTTGAACACCTAAAAGAATGCAAGAGCCGTCGTTATCCTCTCTCCAACAAAAAAAAAAATCTCAGTGCAAAAAAGTGAAGAGGAAAGCTGGGTTAATACAGACCAGCCACTGCCCAAAAAGGGAATGGAGAATACATAAATGAAGGCTGCAATTTTGACATCAGCACCCAGGTGCATGTGATCTATGTGTAAGTCCTTCTTCACTAGGAAGCTACAGAACTTCTGGATCTAGAAAATTACTAACTCTTTCCTCCTCTAAAAGTTTGTATTTTAAATTTCACTAATTTATTTCAGTCTACCAAATGTAATTCTTTATTTTCTTCTAATTTAACCTAAAGGTAATCACGACCTGAAAAATCTGTAGTGGCATATTTCAGGTCTCTAAATGAAGTTTCACTCTCATTTAAAGTATTTTTTTTTGTTTGTTTATTTGTATGTTTTTAAGCAAGCCTTTGAAAGTTTCCTTCTCAAACTGTTTAAGAGTATTTTAGAATGAGGAATCCTTTAATGAAGGAAATTATGAAATTTTTCTTGAAGTTTACTGTGTGACTAACTCTTTGCTCCAGAAGAGACAATATCATCAATGTCAAAGCAACTTCACTAATATATTGTTGTCTGTAAGAGCTGATATTCTTCTTGTAGCACCACAAAAGAAAAAAAAAAAAAGATGATGATTTCTCTTTTCTAGATTATTTTAAGTGTAAAGACAATTATGTACTATTAGACTCCATATGCTATTAGGCATCCAGATTACAACAGGTAGCATCAGAGGATTTGAACTGTTAAAATATTTGCATAAATAATTCAGAGAATTATCATCAGAGCCATGCAGCTAGATAATTGTCAATCAACATACAAAAAAGTCAGAGTTGAGAAGAAAGTAACTACATTCTCCAGGATTTGAAGATTGTTCTCAGAATGTGGCCTCTGACTAGCACCTGCTTATTATAACATGATGCAGTCACTAAAAAGATTTTACACAAGATGAGTGCCAACCCCTCTCAAAAGCCAGGGGGAAAATGCTTCTTGTGAAATTCCATGACAGAGTATACACACAAATTTTACCTGTTGTCATTGTCCCTGACAATCCACTGCAGTGTCTAGCATGAGTTCGGCCTACTTGGCCTAGCAAAGCAATATTTGTGAGTTTTCACTGTAATTTAATGTTTCCCACCAAAAAAGAAAAAAAAGAAAAAAAGCAAAGGTACCCATCTTACTGTCTTGCTTGGCCTTGAATTTGCTGGCAGGTGCATTAATAAGGCATTTACATCTTACCACAACATTACCAGTATTACCACAATACAGGTTACTGAAACACTTTTTACTACTTTGCTTTGCATCTAGGAATAAGTCACACACACAGAACACCAGCAACATGGTCACAAAGGCAAAGTTTCCTAAAACAGTGGCATTGTATTTTGGTTATACAGAACCATTCCCAGGACTCATTTTGCAGCAATGTGCAATATCCTGCAGAGACAGGATGCAAAATGAAGCTTTATTAGTGAAGCTTTACTGTGTAACTAAAGATTCCCATCTACTCAGACTCCGCAGAAATAATGTTTCCCACCAAATTTTTATTCTTTATTTTTATACATACATACATACATACATAAATACATAAAATTTATATACATACCATTTCCTTGAATGATTTCTGAAGCACACTGGTCCAACACAGACATGTTTGCCAATATTGTTACCACCTGTTGTTAAAGGGAGAAGGAAAGAATAAAGCCTAGTCTTACAATTCAGTAATATTAAATATAACTGTGGTTCATAAAATAAATATAGCAGAAATATGGAAAATATTTGGGAGTGCTGTTATTGTGCTGAATTGGTTCAGGTGAAATGCTAAGAAATCCTTGCAAGATATTTGGAATTTTGAGCTTTGATTCAAGGGAATATTTAAGGAATATTCTTCAGTTTCGTTGGAGTCAAGAATTGTGTGCATGTCAAGGCACAGTCTCAAAAGCAACTGGACTTAAAATTCTGTTTGTACATTTCCAGAGGTAAAGAATCATGGTTAGGCTTTGTACCAACACATTCTGTGTTGTGCATAAGCACATTCTGAGATCTTGACTTACAGAATTTCTTATCCCAAATAGCTTTAGCTGTTTTTGAGACTAGGTGAAACTCAACTTGCTTGAAGTGATGCAGCAAGCCACAGACAGGGACTGGACCCTGTGGTGCTGCTGGATTTCAGTCAGCCATTCCCTTCACTGATATTGCATATTTTCTCACACATCCTGCAAAATATTCTTCTCAATCCTTCCGATAGTTTTGTTTTTTGCATGCAGACACATCCCAATATGAACAGCATATGTGAGAGACCAAATAATAAATGCTAGAGGTAGTCAGAACAGGCAAAACAGAAATAATATTCTTTCTTAAGAGGTTTCAAATTTTCTCTAATCTAATTCAGGAAAATTGACCAGCCTCAAAAATAATGGTCAGTTTTGGAGCTGGTTATCAGCTTTTTTAATAGTACAGTGTCAGTTCAGAAACCAGCGAACTTCTGAAATGTGAGGAGGCATGAGATCAAATCACCATTCTGATCTCACTTTGCCATTTTAAAAACAAGGATGACTCATTTCCGATGCTGTCACAGAAAGGTCTTCCACGTTGGAAGTTAGTGTTACAGTGTCATCTCTCTGAATAAATATACTTACTTAGCTTGCAAATGAGTTGCTGAACCTCTACAGAGTGACAGGTAGAAATATGGTAACTTGGTGTATGTCTACGTATTTATTCCATATTAATTATTAACTGTGTTGGAGGCAGAGTGTATATGTTTTCTCATTCTAAATTATATCCCGTTAATGAAAATTGCTTCCTCTGTGCAGAATCTGTACCCCATGTGGCTCTCTAAGACACAGATGAAGAATTCAATTAACCACAATTTGAATACATGCCAATTATTCCACTGCTTGAAGTTATTTTTTCTAATAAGTATTTTCAGACATAAAAATAGTTTGTGTGCATCTTTTGACACCAAAAAATTATTTGAGGTTATAGCTATATTTCTTTTGTGTTGATTATGTGGCCCCAATATTTTGCAGTATTTATGGACTACTCTAAAGGGTTTGCATGTCACCTTATCCAGAAGGGTGTAAAAAAACCCCTTGTGATCAATGACCATCAAGTTCTACCTGTATTAATTTTAAAATCTTAGTAGGACTCAAAAGGTAGTTAAGTCATAGATCAGCTCAATTCCATAAGGATAGATTTTTTTTTCCCAAGTAAATTTTCCTGTGATGTAAAACATGTAAAAAAACAGGGTAATGTAAAAATAAAATAGGCAAGCAGAATAAGGAGTGTTAATAAGAATAATACTCTATTTCTCCTACACTTTCCTATTTTAAAGTTCATGCAACTTACATGAAAATTTCCTCTGTAATACAAACAAAATTCAAGGAAGTTTCCTATTAAGGATGAACTCTAGAGGAAAACACCAACAAATGTAGACTCAATTTGCTTCAGAAACTGACACTTCTGTGAGCACTGGTATTAATGAAGTCTTATCTCTTTTGGATTTAGAGTTGATCAAAAACCATAAATAAATCTTTTCCAGTAGGTTCTCTGTCACTTTCTTTTTTCTTTTTTGTCTAATGATACAGAGGCTTACACTGCAGTCTTTATCTTTGCTTCTTTTCCCATTATCTGGCTTCAAATTTCAAAAGCCTTAGGCAGTCTCAAAAATAACTACGAAGTCCTGTTGAATCAGCAAACCAGTTCAGTTGTTATTGTGAGATGTGGAGAACACAAACAGATACAGATAAAAGTGACTGCCTAAACCTCATTTCATAGATGAAAATTACTGGGAAAAAATAGACACAAAAACCTCTTTCAGAACTGAAATGACTTTGAAATAATTGACTTTCAGCTATTTAACATGGAATCTCTACTTTTCAACTGTAATTTTTAATATTAATTTCATTAATTGCTCAAGTAATTGATCCTGTAAAAGAGCACACTCCCTGATTACAAAGCACTGGCACCTGACTCAGTTTATGATTCTTGCAGTTTTTCTGGATTCCTAAGGAATACAATGAACTTGTGGTCAACTCCAAGTGTAAGAAAGAAGAAATCCTGATGACAGGATACATGAGCTCTGCTCATTGCCTTCCTACCATGCAGAAGGAATGTGCTGAAGCCAGCCACCAGTTTCACTACCCCAGTGATGTCTTGATTTGTGGGATTTGTAAATGTGTTATTAAGCAAATTTTGTCAGGGAATCCAGCATAATTCCCTACCCCAGCACCTGTATTTCTGCTAAGCAGATCTGCTTTGGAGGTGGATCTTGACCCATGCATTTCCAATATCTGTATTTCAGCAGTGCTCTCTCATAGACTGACCCAGGCTGCTCCACATTCCATTCTCTGCTATCCAAACCCATCAAGAATTGTGGGTGCCTCTCTAGAGCAGGAGCCTGCTAAACCTGGTGGCTGCAGTTTTCTCTGTGATCTGGAAGCTCTAAATTCATTGTACTAATGAGAAAATACACAGAAAAATAGACTTCATCAAGAAATACTCAGCACAGAATCAGAGAATTGGCTTGGAAGGGACTCTAGAGATAATCTAATTCCAATCATAGGTAGAGACATTTCCCACTTGATCAGGTTGCTCAGAGCTCCATCCAGCCTGGCATTGGACACTTCCAGGGATGGGACATCCACAGTGTCCCTCGGCAACTTGTTCTTGTGCCTCACCACCCTCACAGCAAAGAATTTCTCCCTACTATCTAATCCAAGCCCTCTCTCTCTCTCCGTTTGAAGCCATTCCCCTTGTCCTGTCACTATGTGCCCTTGTAAAGTCCTTCTCCATGTTCCCTGTTGGCTCCCTCAGGTCCTGGAAGGCCTGTGACATTTGTTTGCCATCAGAGGGAAGCTGGATGGATGATTCAGGTCAGTGTCACAAGTTACAAGCACAGGAACAGACCTCCAGGGCTCCTCCTGTGCTCAACACCTGCCTGTTTCGGTGTGCTCAGCTCTACACACCTAAACCACGGGGCAGTGAGACATGGGAAGAGGCAAAACGTCAGGAAAGGAATTCTCAGACCAGCTCATGTTTTAGCACCTTTTGAAGGAGCACCAACTTAGCAAAGCATCAACACGCAGAGATTCCACTGGGAGTGGCAAGATTTTTTCACAAGAACAAGAGACTAAGTAGGTAACTTTCAGAACTTAAAAAAACACCCAAAATCAAGAAGCTTTGGAGGTTCATCTTTAAATGGTTTGTTGATGAAGTGAGTATGCAGAGATATTTGAGGGGCCCCTTAATGTCGCTGTAGGACACGGAATGATTCACATGGACACGGTTTGATGTATGATAGGGAAAATGAAGGATTTTGTTTTTGTGACTCCAGTATTTATAGATTTTCAACAATGACCAGGGACTGGATAGTTAGGCTGCCACTTTCCCAATCACACTGGTCCTGAGAAACATCCATCAAAAGATGTTTCTTTGAAAGAATATAAAACATCTATGTTTATAGTTACTTTCCTGAAAAAGTGGCTAGAAACTATGAAAACAAGATCAGAAGGTTTAATTTTCAGGGTGACACCTTAAGGCCTATGGAAAATTTCCCTGTTTAATAACTTAACTTCAAAAATAATGTAATTATTTCATATTTTTCAAATGTCAATACAGTATCATCATCTTAGTCCTGAAGCTGCCCTGGAAATTAATCTGAATTAAAATTGTCTATTTTTTGACAATTAAAATTGTCTATTAAAATTAAATTAATTAAAATAAAATTAAAATGTCTATTTTTATAGGCAAAATAAGAAGAGGTATTAAACACAGATACATCTCTAATGACAATATCATACATTATTATAAAATTGACAGTCTATCTTTTTTGGTTATTCTTTATATACTTCATAATTTAAATTTTGTTTCTATTTCCACATAGTTTCCTTCCACTCACTCAGACTTTTACACATATTGAATTTATGAGTGGTGAACCGTCCTTTTAAGTTCTGTAGTCTGCTTTGCCCTGAACTGTAGGACTTTCAGTTGTCAAGAGCAATTTAAATTTGAGAAACCACGGTTAATCAAGAACCTTTAAAATAGTTTTCTTCAAACAACAGTCATCTTGGAATATTTTTTTTTCTAAAATATGTAATTACTTACACTATAATAAAACTTTTCTGAACAACTAATGGTGACTAATGCTCATCAACCAGTGTACAAAGGTACTGAATCTTCATTGGAAAAGTGAAAACTAGATATAAATGCTTTGCTAGAAAATAAGATACACTGAGAGTGTAAATCTGTAGTTATCAAAGAGATTTAAACTTAAAGAACATGTGAGAAACAGAAGGCTTCTCTGGAAACTTTCCCTTAGTGGCAGATTTAAAAAAGTTTTTCCCTTTATTGTGAAACCAACTACTAAGGAAGAAAGATGCCAAAGGATTTGGAGGATGAAAGCACACATTTTAGCCAGCTAAAAGGCCACTATCTTCCACAATTGAGGGTCCCTTACCTGATTTGTGGGAGGGGGAAGTGTCTACAGAGGTGGAAGGTGTGGTGATAATATACCTTTATTAACAATGAAGGCACACTGCTCAGTAGGCTTTTATCAACAGTCCTGACATAATAAAATATTAAAATTTAATAAAAAAGAAAGACACAAGCCCAAAACAAGAATTAGAAAGTAATTTAATAGAGTGGCAAAGTAAATCAATATAGAATTGCTAATTCTCTTAGTTAATTACTCCTTTAGGGTTGATTCATTGCTAAGTAATATTAATTTTTGTACATATTATAAGAGCATTTTGTAATTCATTCAAATAAATGACATAACCATAAATCATAGTGTGTCTGTAAATTTCCAGACAGCCATCCTCAGAAACAAAGTGGCACGGAAAACTATTCAGAAGCAAGACAGAATCTCTGTTTCTGAAGGTAGGTTAAAATCATCTGAATGTCACAATTCAAGATCCATCCACAGGGAGACAGCAAAAGAGTGCATTTAGCAGGCATCAGGAACCAGCATTACAGCAAACTGAGGAAGAAAAAATCTCTCAAGATATTATCTATCAGGAGAAAAAAACTTCACTAAGAAATCTCTGGAAATTCTCTCTGGGACATGATATTGCATAAAAATAGAAAATAACTCCAATTTCTTCTGATAGCCATTTTAGTGATTGGGAATTTAGTTTTTCTTCCTGAAAACACAAAACAAATATCCCTAGATGAGCAGAAGCAGCTAACATCCCCCCAAAATAATAAGAGTGGTTGGAGACAGAATCTGCTTCAAATGCTAGGTTTATTCTGAGACTGTGCCAGGGAACTGTATTTTTGGCATGCTGAGGCACAGCAACAGAGACTAAAGCTGTAGGAAATTTACATTTTGGAATGAAGGAAGTTTTTACTACATTTTTATTTACTTTACTTCCTATTGCTGACTAATCTAGATAAGGAATAGGCAGAAGATCCAGGTTCTCACATGATTTGTTTTAAATGAGAACAAAGGACATGCACCCTGTATGGGTCCCATTGTGAAAGAACACATCCCATAAACCAGAGCTTATGACTAAATGACTGATTGAGCTAGTGGCCACAATTTTCTGTATTTCAGGTTAAAACCTGTGGTGAGGGAAAGAATAACTTTCTCTCAGACTTCCTTCAAGGCGTTGAAAAGCTTCTCATGTTTTGAAACAGACTCAACCAGCCAAAGGCACCCAAGAGATCTGATCTCCCCAGAGCAGAGCACAAATTTGCCTTTCAACACAAATTAGTTTTTTGACTGAGTTGAGGTTTTATTCTTCCAACTGAACTCCTTGCACTGCAAGTGGGAGCACACTGTCTTATCCCACACAGAATCTAAAATATGAAAGGCAGAATTGTGACTAAGCAGGAATTTACCTCAAAAAGCTTTGGTGTTTAAGACAGTCAGTTTTGGACCCCTGAAATACAACTATCCATATAATGCCAGTCAGTACTGGTAATTAGTTATGCTGGTCACATGTGCATGAAAAGACAGAGATAAGCAGTTAAAAAGTAAAACAAAAAACATCGGGAAAATTATTACAATCTTACATAGGAAACTAATTGGAATATCATTAATATAATGGAGTGGTTAAAATTCAGATAGTCAGGTGACTTTGGCATAATTTTCATTTTTACATGCTAGGAAGCAGTCATGTTTCTCTCTTGATTTATTAAGCTTTTAAAAATAACTTAATTTTTAAATTTATCAGTTCTCTTTCTAGCTATATTACTTGAAATCATGTTTTCTCAGTGTGATCTAGTCGATACTGGAAAGGATCCCACAGTTTTAATGCACAGTTTATCAACCAGAGTGCACAGTCAGGCCTCTCAGAGGGAAGGGAATTCCAACCACATATCTAATGATCACGGCACTAATGTCAGAGCAGGATATTAACAGAGACCTGTTCAAGAAAACAGTGCAGAAACCCTTTTAAAAGGCTTTGTTAGTAAACTCCCCAGTATTCAAGAAACTCAGATTGAAAAGTAGTACTGCAAGATTCTTCCATACAGAGAGGGATTTTCAAAGGAAATCTTAAAGAACTGTTAATACCCTTCTCATTAAAAACATTACTCTCAAAATCTTTCACGGGGGATTCAGCAACATTTTAAAATCAAAACTTCTTTGTATTAAAGTAACATCTGTCTCAAATCTCCTTTTGACACTACAATCTTCATTTAAGGGGGGGGGAAGTGGGGGAAGGCAGTAAAAACAAACACAAATGCCTGATAAGGAAAAAAGGTGAAGAGCAGAGAAAAGAATCTAGAGGAACCTAGAGGAAGAATGGTATTAAGGATTTAAAAGCTTAAGTGACACAGAAGATGTCAGTGTCAAACCCAGCAGCATCTCCCAGCTACAAACAGGAAAGAATTTATTAGGAAAAAAAAATAACAGCAACCATTTCCAATTTTTCCTTCCAGCTTAAAAGTCTTTCTCCACCTTAAACTGTTTTGAAACATAATTCACTGATTATAGACTTAGGAATAACCACTTTAAAATGGATGTGTTCACTGCACATTAATTCTTTGTTTGCCTGTATAAGAGAAGATCACAAGGTGTTAGGCTATACCTCCACAACTTCACAGGTAAGGTGAGAATACTAACAGCACTGAAGAGACAAGTGGGAATGCAGAGAGAAAAAATTTGTCATACATAAACATCGTGTACCCAAACACACATATTTCATATTTTTCTATGCAGAGTCTAAGATGATGGCTAAAGTCAAGAAGATCCTGAATAAGGAGTTTGGCTAAACCCCTCTTCTGACAGATCTTAAACTCCATTAACACTGCTTATACTACACTGCTAAATTTAGGCATGAACCCTTCTGAAAGGATATTTTGATGCTTTTTTGAAGTAAAAAACCTGCTCTCCAGGAAACAACAGTCTGCAGAAAGAAACAGAACATGGGACATTCATATCCATCTTGACCCAAAACTGAGGACTAAGGAATCTGGAAAATATTGCTTGATGACTGTTCTTATACAATGCATTTTGTTACAAAACTAAGGAATCTCAGTATAATGTTGCTGGCTGTGGAAACAGTCACATGCTTCTATAAAATGGACAACTATAATCTTGTTCATCAATAAGTTCAGCTCTCAGTTCTAGACTTCTTTCCTGACCTAATCTAACACAGCCTGGGAAATGAAAGAAGAAAGAGTTTGGTTTTTGGGTAGCGATGATGGGAAAGGTGATTTTATCATTTGGACAAAAAGACTTTCCTGAAGTCAAAAGGCAAAATAATTTTAGAGGTCCTTGAGCAGAAATATAGTTTATGCAGCCAGTACACAATCTACCCAATATCCAACACCTGGGCACAATGTTATTTATTTCTACCATCACAAAGGGTGATAACTAATAGTAATTCTATGTCTTGTATAGAAGGATATTGTATGAATTTAAGATGAGATACAATGGCACAAAGGAAAACAAAGTTCAGTGTTCCTTCTCTGCACTTCAGCTGTCTTACTCCCAGTTTTGGCTCATAGTAAAGCACACTTCAGTCTACCAAAATAGAATTTTCTTAAATCAGAATTAATGCTAAAGTAATAATATATTTAGAAATTTTAGGTAGTTTTCTATAAGTAGTTGTGTTACTTAAAGTTTTGTATGAAAAACAGAGCATTTAAGTTTGAGGGGCTCTTTTATAAAATTTTATATTATTCAGACTGTATTTCGTTGTATCTTTTATTAATATTCTTACTTTGTTTAACTGTTTCAACCCTTAGTATAAGTCAATCCCAAACCATCTGTTTCACTGGCAAACATGACTTGATCATTCAGAATGGACACTAATCCATGAAAATACATTTAACATTTGTTGCATAATCCAAAATAAAATCTTTAAAAATTTTCAAACCTACTCATCTTTAATGTAAATCTCCCTAGGCAAATGTCTATTGTCTGGGACATAATATTATATAGATTGGAAAAATTAGACTTAGTTTAAAAAATTAGACTTAAAATTAGAAGATTGACTACATTACTTACCTAGAAGGACTTACAGACAAAAACCAAAATGGCAATTTATAATGCCCTTATAAAATATAATATTGTAGTGCTGTTTTTCTTTTCAGCTGAGTGTGTTTTTCTCATTGCAACTTTACACAGAGCAAATTAAAAGGCAAAATATTCCATGAGACTGCTGTAATTGGCAGACACCATCCCCACCCCACAAATACAAGACTGAAACCAGGGGAGCAATTCAGTCAAACACACACTTGTTCAGGAATTTGAAGGAAGCCTTCTCTTAAGGCTATTTAATTACCAAAACTGCTTGACTGGCAGCTCTTAAAGACAAGATGAGCAGCACTCAGATTCCACCTCAGTATATATATATTTTATATAAAATTTTATATATTATTTTATAGTTCCCACTGCTGCAGGAGCCAAGGAGTCAGCTCAGAAGCTTCCTGCAGCACGCCACAGAGAGCATCACCCTTTCTGCTCTACTTTTTCATTCTGAGGAGGAAGGTGAAGTGTTGTGGGGGATGAAATCTCCTCAGCTCTTGGAGGGAAGCCATTCAGTCTGCTGTTCATCTAGCTGGTGAGATGAACTTGCAGCTTGCAAGCTGCAAAAGGCCTGGAACTAGCCTGTCACCTAAAAAAAGCCATATGTATTTCTTTCAATGTCTGCCTTCCTCCTAAAAAGAAGGGGCTTGCAGTGCTACCCACAGAGAAAACTGCAAATTCACAGCTGACAGCAGAATTCAGATGAGGGCATAAAGAAATAAAGAAATCAAAACCATGAGAGCGTGCAGGAAGACTGAAAAAAAAGAGAATGTGAAGGATTGTACATATGTGATACTAGACAGCCATGTCAACACCACAGCTGATACCTCTGCCTAAAGGGCACTAAGTAATTATAGCTTAATTCTATCTTTTTATACACAGTCCTCAGCTGAAAAATTAGTAAGTGCTACTAATATAATCTAAAACAGTCCTAGTCACCCCTCTAGAACACCAATAATTAGTTTCTAGGGTCCACTGGGCCTTAATCTCCAAAGCCTGGCTCCTGGTTAGGGGGGAAAAAACCTGTGGCAGTGAAGATCCCAAGTCTACCATAATTCATCTGTGCAATACCATAGACCTTTAATATTCTGTGTCCCTTTACTAAAAAAAAAAATTAAAAATTAAAAATAGTGGTGAGAAGGAAAGGGAAAGGCAAAAGTACATTAGCAGTATTTGCCAATAAAAATTTGCAAACCATCTACCAGGTAGACAGGACTTGGTCCAAAGCCCAACGACGTCAGTGGGCTGGGGATCAGGTCCTTATTCAGCTTTTGGAGCTAATTCATCTTTAAACTGACAACTGTAGATTTAGGTTTCAGATATATATTTTTGCCTCAAAGCCCTGTCCAGTCAAGTTTTGAATCCCTCTACAACCTGTCTGGGTCTCTGTCCCAACTCATAATGAAGAACAATAAATTCTGCTATCTTAGATAAATGGAACTGCAACTTTTTTTATTATTTTTTGAAAATCCCATTAAAGCTGTCATATGAAAGAAACTTAGGTTTGGCAATGTCAAAATGGAAACGGTGCTGAAGTCTTTTGGCTTTTACACAAATGTGACAGTGGCTTGCAGAGAAATTCCTCACCTGATCCCTGGAATACGGAGTATCCACTATGCGTTTGTCTGAGCATGCTGCTAGGAGAATCTTCATTGCATTTAGCTGGAGCAATATTTCACAAGCCATGGTATCAAAGAAAGTAATATTGGCAAGAGCTGCTGAAGCCAGCAGGAAAACTTCACCTGATGAGGCTTCTTGGCACAGTTCTAGTAATGCAGAAAATAAGCTGAATAAAAGTCATTCCTTCATTGCAGCATTTAAAGGCAATATTTAAGCATCTGCAACTTGCAGTAGTGATCTTATTAGCCAATATCAAGTTCATAAACATGGAGATAAAAAAAGGAAACAAAAAATATAAACTTAATTTTGTCAATTACATAGCATCATAGAGTGGTGTAGGGTGGAAAAGACTTCTAAGATCATGGGCTCCAACCAAACCCAGCACTGCCAAGTCCACCACCAAGCCATGTGCCCAACTCAACACAGCTTTTAATTACCTCCAGGGATGGCCACTCAAGCAGAGTCTGGGCAGAGTTTTCCAGCACTTAACAACCCTTTCCATAAAGTAGTTTTTCCTAATACCCAATTTAAAATTGACCTGGCAAAACTTGAGGCCATTTACTCTTGTTCTATCACCTTTTATTTGGAAGAAGAGACCAACATCCACCTCCCTACAACCTCTGATAAATGATATGCTCTACCTAGTACACCATTCTACTGGGAATATTTCACTGTTGTTCAAAATAAAGCTCAATATAACTAAATAAAATTAAATACAGGAGGCAGAAAGCTAACAGTAAATTATCTGTATGCGAATAATTCTATTATACATCTTCTCCTTTACAACAAAGTACATATACATGTTGCTTATCCCTAAATCTAATTCTCTGTAGTCAAAAATCATCCTGCATATTTTTCAACTTCAATAAGAAGTGCTGAAGAGGCATCCATCTTTTAATCCCTTGTACATATGTTCTTTAACTAAGATGTGAATCACCTAGAAATGGGATTTCTGCATGGTTTAAAAATTAAATATTACTGTAATCAATTACTGAGTTATAAATATCACAAGGAAACTGGTGTCTGATTACTGAAATAGCTCTTGCAAAGTTATACATGTTCTATTTTTAATGCTTACATTTCTTGGGCAGAATGTATGCCACTAAAATTCCTGTGGAACTTAAACAGCAGTAACTGAGGAAATGATCCACCAGCTAGTGCCTTCTGGATAGGCTGTTCAGATTGGCCCTTGACTGTGGTACACTATAATAACCAAGAAATAATCTGAAAAAAACCAGGTCAGATGCCACTGTCTACAACATAACCAAGCTCAGCACATATTAATTCCACCTGCTGGATTCAGGGCACAAACTTCACCATTTTTTGCTGGACATCAGGAATAAATTGTTCCCTTGATTTCTGCATCACTAGTTCTGTTTGGGCCTTTTGGAGAATGCCTAAATACACCTCAGATAATACCCTGCCACCACAGAATCCTCAGACACTCATACTACTCTTTTTTCCTTCTTAAAAACAAACAAACAAACCCCACAAAATCATGCATTCAAATGGAAGTGCTGCAGTTTAACTGTAACCACTGGGCTCACTAGAAAAATTTCCAAATGTACTGATTTATTATACATGACAAATCAAACTAGAGGACCCAAACAGTTCATTCTGATGCAGAGCTCTGCGAAACCGAATTTCCAGACTAGAGAGACAAAAATACTTGAATGAAAGTTTCTGGTATTTGAGAGGGAGAGAGTACAGTGCCAGAAATATGATATTCCTCTCTTTAGAAAGCAATGGGAAATGTCATCTTGTTTTTCTAAATTATTCTCACTGACCCAGGTTAAGGAAAATCTTGCTGTTACCTTTGTCTCATTTTACCATGTAACAGGGGCTTAGACAAGAAAGACAGATTGTTTATTTTCTTGTAACAATACCAATAAATTATATGACACTCTACTTTTCCTCTGAATTACCATACAAATGCAGATGTAGTGGTGAGTTTGAGTTCTAGAAAATTGGAAAATACAACATAAAGATTAGCAGCTCTCAATATTCGTCTTTCACAGACAAAAATCAGATAAGAAGATGCTTTGCTGAGTCTTTCTTGAGGCTCTTAAGACAGATTTTCATACAGATATTATTTTGACAAATATGCATAAATCTATTCACATGTAGCTTGGAGTAAAGAATATTATGTAATTGCAGAATTCTCTGGCTCAGAATTAAAAATTTTAATTTTATTTGTTAAGGAAAGTATGGTAAACATTATTTAGGGAATATTTCTAATGAAAGAGTCATACCCTAACCTGCTATTTTTAATGGACTCAGAAGTCCTGTAGAAAACTTACTGACAAGTGCTGTCACGATTTCTTCCATATTTTCCAGAAAGCTGCTGAGATGCTGAGTGAACGTGAGATGTGGAGATGTGATCTGGGCAATTACTGCTGCTGCTTCTGCATGAGTAGCTTCAGAATGGCTGGTGTCAGTGAGGATGTCAGCCAGGCACAGGATCCCATCAACCTAGGGAGAAACAATAGGTACAAGTTAGAAATACTGTAGGAAGCACTTTTGCAACCAAAGATGGTTTTCCATTTGTCTTTTCTTGGCGGTGACTAAACTACTCAATTTATTTTCAGAAATAACTTAAACTTGGTGGCCTTTGTGTTGCAGGAAGTTGCAGTTTAGCAAATACAAATGAGTTCAGCATACGAGTTTGTTGTCCTGCCAAAAGTCTTGCAGTTCCTTCTCACTTAATGGTTCTGTGAAATCGATTTTGGTCCAGCAGAATTTTTTCTGACAGACATCTAAAGTTAAACGTAAATTCAAGAATAAGCTCTGATAAGCAAATGTTAATTGCTACTCTGCCTCATACTATGCCTCAGGCTCTACTACAAGACTCAAACCTGAGTGTGCACTAAGGTCTACTTCTTTTTTGCCACTTTTCCCTGAAATTGTCACAAAGCAAACACAGGATCAAAGGTGCTCCCGATGAGCTTGCACAGCACTTCTATTAAAGCCAGGTCCACACATCCCTTGCTTACTTCAAAGGGAAACAGAAAAATGAGAAATGACAAGTTTATGCTTCTAGAGTGTTTGAAGTGTCCTTACACAGTTCAGGCAGACAGATCATACACACATATATAGGTTTAAATTATAGGAGACCCACTGGCACAATGAAAGCAACAGGGCACATCCATTGGGACTATTGTTAGCAGCAAAACTCAGCAAGGGAATGTTCTCTGTGTACAGGGGCACAATGTGTGAACTTTCAGATCTACAGCAATGTGTTTCTCCCCATATAACATAGCCCTGAACAACATATCACCTTGACAAGCAAGTAGTTAGAACACAGGATCATTTAGGACGTGAAAGACCTCCAAGATCACTGAGTCCAGCCAAAGGCTGAACACCAGACATGGCACTCAGCGCTGTGGCAGTCATGGTGACTGCACCACCTCCCTTGGGCAGTACATTCTAAAGCTTGACAATTCTTTCCATGAAGAATTTTTCCTGATGTCCAGCCTGAGCCTTCCCTGGTGCAGCTTGAGGCCATTTCCTCTTGTCCTGTGCTGGCTACCAGGG
Organism: Parus major; assembly: GCF_001522545.3. Classification (NCBI taxonomy): domain Eukaryota; kingdom Metazoa; phylum Chordata; class Aves; order Passeriformes; family Paridae; genus Parus; species Parus major. Next base: position 6,219,778 of record NC_031774.1, on the reverse strand, counting down.
AGAAGAGGCTGACTCCCACCTTGCTCCACCCTCCTTTCACTGAGCTGCACAGAGTGTTAAGGTCTCCCCTGAGCCTCCTTTTCTCCAGGCTAAACACCCTCAGCTCTGGACACTTTAGAGATACAAAGAGGAGATAAGAAGGCTTAGTACTGAAATGTACTTCAGCACTCAAACAAAAAACAAACCCACATTTGTGTTGTACACCTGCTCTTAGCTCTGTTGCTCAGACTGCATTCTCTCAACTCAAAGCTTCTTCACAATGGCCATGTTAAGTCTTATCCATTATCTTCAAAAAATATTTAGCAAATTAGTATTTAGCAAATCTCTTATTCTCCTTTTTTCTATTTGTTAACACAGAATGTTGAGTTATCTTAATTACACGTCCTGCAATGAATAAAATTTTTGATAATCACTGACATTTACTGTATTTTATGAGCAAAGCTCTCAGATAGGAGTAAAAAAAACCCTCTGTAAGATTATTCACTAGGATGAAGTTTTTAATAGGGAATAGACTATATCATTGAAACTCTAGTAACAGATAAATATAAAAGAAATTGTATCTCTGTTTTTCCTCAGATCACAAATGGTATTTATCGTAGAAGTTCTAGTACTGGCAAAAAGAGAAAGAACAAATTTTCAATGTTAAACTTTTTCTTGACAAGCTTTCAACATTAATCTACCTACAGCAAAATATTTCCTCCTAGTTATGGCAGAATTCTACAGCTTGAAGCAGCAGATTCACATAATTCACTGGGCTTCAAGGTATATTAATAGATCTCAGTGTCAAGAATTAATCTATGTCCTCAAATGATGATTTAGTACCCAAAGTGTGCTAGACAATATCATATAAAAACCCCACAATTTTATAATTTTGAAATCTCCCTAGATCGCACCTTGTTTGGGATCCAAAGAATGTTAATAACAACAGGCAGTATAAAAAGTTAAACATACTCCAAGACATTAAAAAAATACTTCACAAGAAACTTCTTCTAAGACCCACTTCAGTCTTCAGCTCTAAATTTACTGCTTAAAATTCACTTGGCCAACTTATATTCAATGATCCTGAGAAATGATTTAAGAGTACTTTTATGCTGTTTGAGAACAGGTAATGGCTTATGAAAGACAGGTACAAGAACATCATTAGATTTTTCTATCACCAGTAATTGTGCAAATCTACATTAATAATACAAGCTTCTAAAAATAAAGGGCTGTACTCAAATTTTAAATCACAAATTTGATTTCATTATTTGCTAAGTAATAGTTTTTGGAAACTGGGTGTTGCTGAATTGTGAATAAAAAAAGCAGATAGGATTTTATTCAACACAAAGATAAATGACATATTTTGGGTCTGTGAAATCTAGCACTAGTTAGTCTCCTTCCTTTTCAGAAATATGTAAAATACTAACAAATTCAGGCTAAAATTTGCTCCATACATTTTTTCGTCTCATCTTAAATATAGAAAATAAAATAATTCTACTTCAACAGGCAACCCCATTTATAAGTGTCTAGCAATAAATTTTAAAATGACAGGGGAACAATCTAATAAAAGCACTGTAACATCCAAAAAGAAATTGCTGCTCAAAGCATTTTTATAATTAGGTTTCGCACTGAAAGGAACTTTGGATGGCTGCCCTGTTTTCTGTTTAATTTTGGTGAAGTAATCAGCTAAATGTCAAATCTGTTCATCACCTTGGCAATACAAAAGAACCAGTTAGCCAGATAATGCAAACAAATGAATTCCATGAATGCAACAAGATGCTGTGGAGCCCCTGCATTTGAGGAATGGCATTCAGTAAACGCTTGATCACTAATATTTCAGTATTGATAACTGGAAAAATGCCAGGAACTTACATCCTTATGAGCATAGCCCTGTTGTAGAAACTTAATCCAAGTGACAAAATAAATGTGTGACCATGTTACTGCATAGATCAAGTCTTCTGAAAGGAAATAATTTATTTTTTCCTACAACAGGAATGAATGAGTTCTGGGGCAAGAGTCTTCTTTTTTCAGTATACCTGTCCTTCCTCCTAAAAATAAATAAAACTAGGCATTTGTTAAAGATACCAATACAGAACTCGGGATGAATTACACTAATGACTTCATGATTTGAAATATTACACACAACAGCAATCTTAACTCTCTGCTTTCCATAAGGGGGTTTAAGGCATTTTTATCATGCTACTCTGGGAACCAAGACCCATCACCTTCCTCTTAGTAATGTCCATGATCATTTGTATAAAATGCTGCTCAAGGCCTTTTCTCATAGCATGATTTTGCTACCATTCCTGTTTGCTCACTTAATGTTCAGATGATCCCTACATATTGGTAAAACTTTGGTCAAAACTTTTTTTTTTTGCCTTCTCTAAATTGATCTCCAGAGTCATTTACTGAGTCTTGCAGGCATCTGTCACCTGATTTTCCACTGCCAAATCCATGGATAACACTATCAGCCTAAATCTGGGTGCTTCTGGTAAGAAAATGCAGCAAATTTCAAAGCAGTTTTACAGAAGAATAAAATGGAGATGTTGAGATCCAGAGGTAGGGCAGCAAATGTGGAAACATGTGTGGAAAAAAAGGGGATCACCCCTTAAACAATCTCAGCTTTCCCAGAGGAGAATTTCAAAAGCAGAGGCTGCACCCAACAGTCAAGAACTGATAGATCAGAGCTGGGTGTCTTCTATCCTTTCACACATGCTCCTCCTACCTGAAGGCTAGGACAGGTTAACTATGTAGGTGAGAACATTAGCAGGGCAAACCAAATATATAAAGGTGGATAAAAACCCAAGCACATCATAATTTACAGGATGAGGATGAGGGTAACTGTGAAAGAAGGCAGGGAGAGAGGATTATCACATTCATCCAGCAAAACCCATATACTGTTATTTTGATGACTTGTTACCAAGTAATGGAATTAAATGAGATGATACAGTAACAAAGTGATGCCATTGAAACATCCCCAAATATAATCCCAAGTAATCCAAACTACTGCAACAATTCCATGGCAGCAGCAGTGACCAGTGAACAAAACTGCAATGATTTTTATAACTAATGCTGTACAAGAGTGGTCATGGCACCTAATTTATAAGCCCTGTTTTGTACATATGGAATAATGTGGGGCTGAATAGAGGTTGAACAGCTCCCAGCTCTATCCTTGAAACTTCTGTCAATATTTTAGCTTTGTATCTAAACTAGCAGTGAGTTGTGCTTTGGTTTGCAGCAGCTTTGACTATAGCTTCCCTTTAAAACTACCCTCTTTCAGATGTGGTCAAGCTGATGAGGAAATATTTGTTCTTTCTGGCGTTTATCCATCAAAGAGAAGTGTAAAGTTGATGTAGGAATGTTGTTATGTGGCATAAGAGAAAAGACATTTGGCTGTATCAGCTTGAAGGATGCATTAAATGAGGCAATGCCTGAGTAGCAACCTTAACTCAATGTTGCAGGGAGAAAGAAAGTGCAGAGCAAGATGAAATAAGAAGTTCCTTACTCTGGACTGTCTAGGAGTCGAAAGATAAATCCTATGCAATCCCTATGAAACCAAGAGGAAGCAGCCCTGCACCTCAGAATTCATGTTCCTCTGTGCTCAGAGATGCTCTAAGCTTGTTGCAGATAAAAAGTACAAGTGGTTGTCAAAAGATAATAGAGAATAAGTCAATTCACAGAAAGGATGGACAAAATCAGTAAGGTCGACATCCAGACTTCTCTTTTGTCTGTGCTTCCAGGATAAGAGAACAGCTGGCTTTGATCTCCCTCAATATTGAGGACTGATATGAAGGGTAAGATAGTATTTTAAAGTATTTTTGTGGTTGATAAAAGAAACAGAAGCAGCACTGCACTGCTATTGGCCTAGCAACATCCACATATTCCCACTCCCATAAATCACAGCTTACATTGCTTCAAACTACTCTCTACAAACATAGTGAAACACCCAAGGATAAGCTCAGCTTTCCTGATCTACTCCTCCACCATGATATCCTTCCATCTCTACACGATAAGCACTGAGTGGTTACAAGGGGAATGAGAAGAGACTACAAAGGAATTCACCTGCAGTTATGCAGAAATCCTTTGTAGTGCAGGCAGGTGTTCACAGAATTGGGATGCATGGATAAAACAGAGGGAAAACCACTGGTCACAAACGAGCACAGTGGCTGGGGGGCGGAAAAAAGACATTTGCAATGACCCTTGTATTCAACATTTGTTACATTTTCTTTTTCCTATTCTGTCAAACAATCCCAGTAATGACTATGTTACCTGTAGAGTCAGGACTCTGTAAGAATAAGGAAGAACTATTTATGCTCACATATTTATAAAGATTAAATTCTTGAAGTTACATGACACCAAATATTTCTCAGGTTCTCGTGCCCTACATTTTTGAGTGCTAGATACAGTGGTTTGTTATTAAGCTGCAAGAATCTATTTCTATTTGTAGGGTTTTCTTGGTAGCTGTACCTGCATTACAGATTCCAGAAAGTACATGTTTGTTCCTTTTAAATAATGGATATGGCTTTATACATTATATTTTGGGGTCTGAAATCCATTAAAATGAAGCCACATAGACCCAAAAAAGGACTTGTCAACAAGATGAGAGGAACTGTCAAGTGGTGTACAAGAATGCTGAACAAGATATTGGGACCTGAAATCTGAATTAAGGAAAGACATATATTAGTCATTTTCACATAGCCCTCATTTTTATTTACTCTGGGGGATCATGAGAAAAGGAAAAATACCCACCTCAGCTAGTCCTATAAACAATCAGGGGCTCCAGGTTATGTGTAGCAGGGCACTCCAGAAAATGAGATGTGCTCCCGAAAAAAATCTGTGCTCCAGTCATCTACTTTTAAATAAATAATGTCACAGACACTTCATGGTGTGAGGATATATTCTCCAACACCTGGTGCCTGGCATTTAAAAACAAGGACACTCTTTCAACGTGTTTGATTACTTTGTATCATCTAGGTTTTGATATGACACCATGTTTTTTATTTTCAAGTGTCTCTTGGTTTAGCTCTTCATGAGGGAAAAAAAATCTCATACACATCACATTTTTAGAGGAGCTTTATTCTATTATGATAATGAGAAAGGGTCTGTAGCCAAAAAGAGCAGCATGGAGGTCACAGCCACTCATTATCATCTAATCTAACTCTTCATAGTGTCTCTCTTCTCTCATGAAAGACAATCTTCCTGTTAGAATTCTGGATTTGTTCAAGTAAAAAATTTGAAACCTTAATTATGCTGCAGCTTTAATTAATAATTTTAATAATCCCTGTTGTTATTATTACTGTAATTTCACATACAGCTTCTCTCATTGAATTAAAATTCTTGACCAGGTGTATACCATTATGACTTGCACAAATACCACCCAACTCCATTCTCAAACTGTGTCAATGGCAACACCACAGTAGAAAGCAGATTTACATTAGAGAGGTAGAGAAAGTGAGAAATGGACATACATAGGATGTTTTACTTTTTTTTACTCTTATTTTAAACATGAGGTTTTTGCAAACACTTTTACAAAAAAGATCTTTATGCAAACAATTTTCCTGCAAACATTTCTCTTTTCAATGGTGTCGGTCAGTTTAGCCTAAAAAATATCCATTCTCTAAAATCAAGACTTCAGCAGTATTTGAATCATATGAACACTAATCAAATGCACTACAATAGTAGAATATTTATATAATGCAATGAATTAAATATACACAGTAATTTGCTCAGAAAAATGTTTTTATGTCTAAATTCACATAGTTACCAAAGCTGACCCAGTGATTTACTCATATTTCTCTTCCCAAAATTTCTGTTGCTTTTAAGAACAGCACTATGAGGCACCAAGCATTAATAGAATTGTTTGCTACATTCATTACTTCACAATGGCTGTTCAATTATTTTAATAAATTATTTTAAATAAATTAGCTCCAGAACCAACCTTGGATGTGCCAGATTTTTATTGGCAGAGAATTTTTACAAGCAAGTTATAGAGTTTTATGATACCCATTTATAATGAAAACACTCACAGTACTTTAGCTGTAAAACTTTTAGTGAGCAACTCAATAAGAGTTCATTCATGTTCTAATAACAACAGAGGAAACTGCTACCCTTATTTAAACAAAAAATTCAAAAAAGTGAAAAAGGGGCAGTTTTCGTCTAGTAAAAATTGATAGAACTTTATTGGCTACAGCAGAGCCAAGGTTCCTCTCCTGACAGGTAAATCTCCTTGGGTCTCCTGCAAACACTGATTTATGTCTATGACTGCAGTGGCAATAAAATAATTTCAGAATTGCTTAAAGCCTAAGAAATGCAAGTTTAAGATTGGCTGTTCACATACAATCTTTATGAGCAGTCAGAGGTCTACTAGGAGTCACCAGGGAAAGTGATCTCAGATGTTTTTCTTTCCATTAGCACCTTCCAGTGCTGCTCTTTGGTCAAACACAGTTGCTACATTGATTCTATATCAGAAGAAATAAGGACAATCCTAAGACACTGAGAAAATTGAGTATTTTTACAAGCTGAATTTTGATTTTTCTTCTACTCAATAGTCTTTGCTGCCTTAACAGGTCTCAACAAAGAGAACCACTCTTATGAAGGACAATAAACACATATATTTTGAATTAAGCTAATGTTTGAACTAGGAGGAACAAACCCACAAATTTTGTTACACTTTCAGTAGAGATTGTTCTTCCAACATATGAAAATCCAAGGATTAGTACCATGCAGCACTTTGATACTGGGGCAATTACAATCTGCATTCAAAATCTTATTTCCAACTCAGCTTTTTTTCATAAGCTGATCTCACATCAGAACAACAGGTCAGAACTGGCTGAAATTGAATTTACCTAGTGAGCAGATTCCAGCTTCAACAGCCCAGGATCTTCTCCAAGTATTTTGGATAGATAAATGTGGAAGTGTTATGTTATGGCAAAGATAAAGCCTCAATTTGCTTTATTTTAGCTGCACAGATCTGGGAAAACAAATATGTTGTTTAGGAAAATTCCAAATACTGTTCTGATTCTGTCATCCAGTCACTGCCTGTTTTTCTAATATTATCCCTAATCCTTAAACCAGTTTTCTCATTCTTAGAAAAATGCAAGGGATGTTATGACAGAAGGAATGTAACAACTACAAAGTACTAAATATTAGCACTCAAGGTTCACTTCTCAGAGCAGTAAAAACTCTCATTCCATATTCCAAACCAACTGAATCCCCCAAATCTATAAAGCTCAAGTCTGGACTAGAAATTTCACATGACCAAGCTGCATTCTGCCATCTGCCAGTCCATAAAGAGCAGAAGAGGAGCCACTGCAGGTCTCCACAGAATGGTGTTGGGTTTCTCCTGGATCCAGGAGAGCTCCCAGGATTAAGATCTGTTCTGTTTCAGAGGAATCAAAGACAACACAATTGGACAGTTTCTTGCAGTGATATTATTATTAATTGCAGTGATACTAGAGAAGTGTGACAGCTAGGTTTCTGAGGAATATACACCTCGCTCTGAAACCAGAGCTACTGAATCCTCGGGGCCAAAGAATGTAACTTTTAATCAAAATGTATCAGACTTTTAGAAAGAACTCAAATTCGAGGCATACAGAGGAAAGAAAACACCGTTTTGAAGACCAAAAGGCATTCCAGGCCTTGCCTAGAATGAAACTATTTACTGGATTTTCTCCTGAGACTATCCTGTGCAGTCCTCATTCCCAAAAGCATTAACAAACAAAATCTATGTCATTTGGTAGGCAATCTAATCTAGAATAACTCAGACTGTAAATAAAATATTTCAATGGAAACATTTTTCCAATATTTCATCTCTACAGCTGACAAAGAACAAAAGGAAGAAAGAACAGTGGACATTCAATTTGTATTAGCATCATGTCTCAGAGTACAAATATGTCCAACTTCACTGAGCAGCAGACAGAGTCCTGGTCATATCCTTCTTACCCTTGGGAAAGTGTAATGAAAGCACTGAATGCACTGAAATGCAATGATAGCAGCTGCTAGGGAAAAGCCACTGCAAAGTCTGAGCTATGTCTCTCCCACTATTTTTTACCAAAGATGAATTTAGCATATTTTTTGAAATTTACTTTGACTGGTGTCTGATGAGGAAAGTAAACCATAAAAAGCAAGATTCAACATAAACAAATTATACCAAATTCGTAGCCAATAAATGCAAATGACTTTTAAAAATATCCCCCATGTTGCTTACAATTAGATTAGTAGCCTCCAAACAAAAAGTTCAGGGCAGTCTCTCTTACCTGTTTTCTTTTCCTCTACATAAGAGGAAGAGATGTTCTAGTAAAGTTCATTCAAAACTGTCTTGAAGGGAGTCTCTTGTCTGCTAAGGATTCTTGGTTCTCTCACATTCCACAAATGAAGAGCATGCCTCAGGCTTGGTTTCACCCAAAATGTGTGAAAAGTGCCTTGCAGCTGAGTCATATTAATGACAAACTGAAGGTTTAGCTTTCTTCAGTGAAATTAGGAGCCTTCAATAAAAGTCCTTGCAACTAGACCTAGTTAAGCTAAGAACTGTTCCACATCCCATATTGTCCCAAATGTCACTGTAGGTCTTTACAGGTATGAATATTCTCAGACTGCCTAGGCATTTTGGTGTTCTGTTCACAACATCTGCTCTAAAGCTCTGTATAAAAACCTAAATAGCAGTTGTTGCATTGAACACGTGGGCTTTTGTCTTCTAAATATTTGTAGAACTGCCAGTTTTTGAACCAGCTCTGTGTGTGTACATACAACAGTTTGAATTGTTGGGGTTTTGTCTTTGACTTTTTGATTTTTAAAAACACCCATATCAAACACCAATAGCATTTATTTCCATATTGCTTCCCACCAAAATATCTTCCATATTGCCAACTGCAAAGATTCACCACGAACTCTGGAGATTCATTAGTCCCATCACTGAGCAAAGATATTTCTAAAGCAAAGTAGATCCAAACCACCTTCTAGATGGTCCTTGCCATGAGAGAAAGCTAATTCTTCCCACTCTTAATGAGGAAAACATGCAGAATAGCTCTGTCATCTCCATTGCCAACCACCATGGACAAGCTGTCTAGCAGCCACAGAGATGCTGGCTGGCCTTTTACTGGCACTTAGGGCTTAGATCCTTAGTTTTAAGGAAGAGCAACTTAAACCAGAAGTAAAATACAGGAGTCACTACAAAGATGAATGGCCAAAGTAAGTGCAAGCACCTATTTCAAAGCCTTAAGGATTTTTAAGGACAGTGCAAATGTTTTTGTTCAAAATAATTGGCCACTGACCATTCTTCTTAAAGGAAAAAAAGAAAAACACCAACAATCTAATCAGTCAGCTTTTAATGAGTTTTAACTGATGTCTCAATTCAATTATAAATCTTTATCCATGTTACTGAAAAGGTTTTTGACTGTTATGTCCTTTCCTATCTCCCTCTCTCAGTTATTTTCTCTTTATTTGAACCATAAAATACTACTTTTTGGTATAGGCTTACTCTATTTTTTAGGCCTAGAAGGATCAGAAATCAGCACTCATACCTTCTTTAGTAACCAAGAGAGAAAAAAAAGGGGAAAAAAATCCAGTGTCATCTCGACTTAAAATTACTTCCTTTGGCATTACCACTTTCAGCAATTGTCATTCTTTGTCTTTTGGTTTTTGGGTTTTTTTTCTGTAAGCAAAATCAATTGTAATTACATGAGTATGTCTCAATTACCTGTCCTATTTTTTTGGGCTGGAAGTCCTGATCTGATTAATTTGACTTCTCTGTCCTAATGTCTTATCCCATGCCCCAGGTCCTAAGAGCCTTACCTTCTTCATACATTTTGTGGCAAGTGCTTCATTTTTGCTGGTTAATACAAGACATAAATTCTACTAGCAGAGAAATGTGCTAAAAATCAGATGCAAGTGTGTTATTTCATGTTTAAAGGAGCTTGAAGGGAAGAGGAACCAAAGGAGAGCAGCAAACACAGAATTTTTACTCAGAGTAACATCAATGTCAGTAATACACTGGTAAAGCTGGTAAAATAAAGGTGCAGGGAATGTTTCTCAGCCTCATCTGATACAGCCACACAGAAATCCATGGGCTGGAAAATTCTAACACTGCCAGTTCCCTGGGGCACAAATCATCAAAAAATCCTTTTCTCAAAGAGGAGAAAAGTAATTTGTCATGACCTTTAAATACATAAATTTAGCTAACAGGAGTAGGAAGTCAGTCATGTGTCTTCATCCATAAATATTTCCTAGGTGAGATCCTGTGACTTGTAACCCAGTTCCTTTTCCAGGATACAGGATGAGACAGGAGCAATCTTTAGTAACTAAAAGGTGACTTAAGCCTTCTGATTATTTTTCTCAGAACAAATCAACTATTTTGGTCAAAAATAAATTGTAAACTTATTCTAAAGTTCTTTGGCTGTCTCTTTTGTTATAATTGCTTCTTCAGCATAGAAAGTAGTAAAATATCATGTTTGGATCAGCTGTGAAGTTCACATTACACATCTGGGGGAGGTTCTTACTCCTGAGTAACTTCATTTCCCTCTCATATGCTGTGCTATGATAAAAATGAAGATAAAAACTTACCTACAGCCACATAGTATGTGGATATAGGCCTTTACAATAATGATACTTATTATCATTCAAATGAATTTTCATTTCTCCAGAAATGGAGTGTTTTTCAGACTGAATAATAACCAGATCAACAGGAAGTCCTGGAAGGTGTTTTGCTGCATCCAGCAACTCTTTGCAGATCTAGAATAATTCCAGCATGGACAAAATGCCAAAGCATCCAGTGCTTGTAAAGAAAGGCTAAAATAAATGCAGAGGGCAAAGAGTGCTAAAGCAGTTAAGGATGGGCATTTTATAGGAACTCAGATCATCATTCTCATTCATCACATTTTTGTGATCTTATGAGTAGACCACCATATAACAGGAACTGAAATCTCAGCTGAACAGCACCTTGTTTGCAGGAACATTATTCTAATTAATTCCATTCTCTCTAGCACTACATGTCAGTTATTCCCAAATCCCTGTTCATCAGAACTGTCTGCAATACATAGCCTCACACCTGAGAAAGCAATAACCAGAAGATGACAAGAGCAGGTAGCCTCACTCCCCATGGAGCAGCATGGGCACCCCATAGTAAATAATGCATTTTCAGAATTGAAATGGTAGTCCATTCATTTTGTAACATTTTGGGGACTTCACACTGAGAGGGGTTGTTCTCCTTACAGCTTATTATTAGTGCCCATTTACTTTTAGTGGTGCTGCTGTTAGCATTACCTGAATTTAAAGCTTGAAGACATTTTCCCTTGGTAATTCCTTCCCTACCTGACTCTTGGCATTCCTCCTGTTCTCAACTCCTCTCTCCTGCACCTTGCAGCTTTTTCAGATTGAAACTGAACAAGGAGCCATGCTTTCCTTCTGATCCTCCTTTCCCCCGTGCACACATCCTGCTCCTCATGTTCTCTCCAAGTTTTCAGGCTGATACTGTCACTATCCAGGCAGTATTCTCAGGGCAGCAGGAATAGAAGGCATTTCCCCCCACTCTCCCAAGGATACTCTTGCATTAGATGTTGTTTAAGGATTTTTTTTAAAAATCAATGCAGTTAAGGCAGAGAGTCTATCCTGTTGTAAATCCAGATTTGTTATAAATCTGTAAAAAGAGATAAGAGAACCTAAATTTTTTTGGATTAAAAGCCCATTTGACATTGCTTGCCTTGATTTAGCAGGATGTTTCAGTGGTGCATAGCTTTGGTCCTCATAAACCTGTCTTCCCAAATCCCCTGCTGGCTTCCTGAGCACAGGACAGATTTGGGAAGACCATACCCAGGAGCAGCACAAACTTTGCTGTAATTCCAGCCTCCACTGGGTGCCACTATTGCATAGCATAATGTGTCAACAGCCTGGCAGAACTGACTCTTAACTTGTGCTTCCCTCTCCTGAAGTTTTCAGGTCATACGTAGAGAATTATCACTTGTTTTTTATAACCTTAAAACGCCACGTGATAATCATTTTATTGATTATATAATCAATATGGATGATTTAATTCTTCCTAGATCTCTACAGCTGAAAAGCTCTAAGGCAAAAGTGCTCAGATTCTTTCCTGATTTTATGCTTGAATAAGCCTTTTTGCCCCATGTGTGGATCTCTTCCTCCACGCTGACTGAAAATCAACTTAGCCCTCTATTTTGCTCTATCTTTTTTAATCTCCCTGCAGAGGGCCTGGATTAGACGACCTTTAAAAGTCCCTTCCAGCCCAAATTATTCTATTGCTCTATGTCTCCATCTAAAGTGCTTTGATGACAGCTTAAGTGGCACAAGGGTAAAATCTTACCACAGACCTGCAGATACCTTAAAAACACTCACTCAGTGCTCTCAAACTGTGTGCACATCCCAAGGATGGCAATGACACTGAAAATACATTATCAGCCAACTTTTAAATTAATAGCAATTAAGTATTAGTTTTATGGGGTGGATTTAATTTACCATTTGATGGTGGATGGATATGCACAACTTGATAGATACCATTCTGGTGATTCAAGTTGTAATCTAAAAAGACTGAAATTTAATGTTATGAATCACTTTTTAAAATCCTGGGCAGACAATTCAATCACCTTTGCTCTATTTCACATTATCCCAGTTCTTGTATTTTGCTTTATTTCCTTTTCCCAGGACTCAAATAAGTAACTAATGAAATAACTAAGTAATATCAACTAATATTATATTAATAAATAAAAATACTTACATATATACATTATATTAATATATTCCATAATCTATATAATTTAGTCTATAAATAAATACTACCTAATGGAGTGCTTTGAGAGCTTACAGAACACATGCAAAATTCTTCCAGGCAAAATACTGCTAGAAGGAGATTTTCATGCCAGCCTTCCATCCTGGAATGATTTGTTATCCTCCTCATTTGGCAAAGCTGACATAACCACAATTGTTTGAAGTTGCTGAAGATGGGGAAAGCAGTGTCTCAATGTTTATAAAGTCTACTTTTGTAACTTGGTCCTTCCTCTCACTCCTCTCAACACTCATAGACAATGACACTGATAAGTACAGAAACATCTATAGCCACTGGCCTTTGGAAGGATCTCAGCCTTTTCTAGCAGAGATCCAAAATACTTCCTTGAAAATCTGCTATATTCTGACACAGGCTTTACTGCAAACAGAAGCTTGATCGACTCTGCCCAATATTGTTTATATTATCACAGAGATGGGCAAAAAAAGGACATGTAAGCATTAGTCTGGCAGTGTAGACATTTCTAAGGCCTGAAGATAAAGCAGCAAGAGAGAACAAAACCATGCAATAAAGCAGGAGAATAAATAAAAGCAAACAGCAAGTAGACTGAATCTTAATCTGACCCACAGTTGTTCAAAGCCAACTAAATTATTGGCAGCAGCAGCTAAACAGATCTGTGGTGCAGGTCTGGAGGCAACAGGTAAGACCTGTGCCCCACAGCCTGGACATTCCTGCATTGCTGGAGACTCCAAAAGTGTCTCCAAAAGACAGCCAAAAGTGGCTGCTTGGGGCTAAGGAGAAACAGCTATTCATTTGGCAAGGGAAATGAATAAGTTAAAGAAAATTCATCCAGGGCAGAAAAGTGAACCATTTGCAAAAGAAGACTGGGACAGAGGCAGAATTTCACTCTATTAGACCAGCTCTGCTTTAGTGCTCTTCTCATCCCCAACTGCTGCTCAGCAGACATGGCAAACTGCAGGAGAGACCATCACCCATGTAGTTACCTCCACTATGCCTTCCTACTGAATCATGTTAGAAACAGCAACAGGACAAAAGAGCTATCTACCTGTGCTCTAAATTGATGTGTGTCTATTAGGCATATGCATGATGACGTAAAGGAAAGATCACAGATGGAAAGAAATTCATGTTTATAAACTAATTTGTGCTATCAAAAACTGGGAAATACCTGTCTTTCTATTAACAGCTGAACTAAAAATTTCTGGGTAGAAGGGCCCAGTCCAGCTTCCAGGAATTAGGATGTTTATGGTCTTTCCTACCTCACCAAAAGCTCAGGAAACTGCCTGTGCATGGCCACCAGAAATACTTCCCAAGGGGACTTCTTCTGCCTTCAGAATTCTTCTGGGCTATTGTCAGGGTTTTAGAAGGCTTTAACCCCAGCATAGCTTTCCAATGTTACTTACTTTTAAGGGTTTGATACGCTTTTTTTTTTTGTTTTAGGTTTAGTTTCCTTCACTTATTTTATAAGCCATAGTTAATCAGGGATTCTGCTCAGTAAAGCTGAGAATTAACAGACAATAGAGTGACCAGGAAATTATGTCAACACAGGCAGATGTTTCATGGCTCTTGCTGTACATCTTTATGTGACATGGTGTCTCCAGTGGCATTGGGCTCAGCTTTGTGAGCATCCAGCTCTGCACTGCCTTCACTCAGACTGAGCCTGTCACAAACTCTCCTTAGAGGGGCTTCTTTGAAAACTCAAGATATGTGTAGAAGATGCTCATTCCTTACAAAGTATGGATGTACATAGAGGTGGGAGGAAAGGATATGAAGCCCTGAGGGACAGAGGGAGCACCTTTAGCTGGCATATTGATGACTCTGCTGTAAGTAAGTACAGTGTAGGGACCAGTAAAACTAGTAAGACACTTCCTGCTCTACTGTCAGATACAACTGTAGTAATGACACTACAGAATTTCATGGCACATTGAATAGGAAAAATCAGCTTCTTCAGTGGCAGGTGTTATAGATCCCCTGTTGGGTGTCAACAAGTCTTTGTGGGATGTATGTAAGAGAAGACTTTAGCCTCCCTTCCAAATCCAATTTTTTGAAGTGCTTGTGCCAGAAATGCCCATTTTTTGCCATCCAGCTAAGCCCATTTTTAAACAAAGACAAACAAGAAGACATTTGGACTCTGGCAGAGATTCACAAGTGTGTCATTATGGAGACACAACAGGAGCAAGAAAGAAACATTGGTTACACCAGCAGGCTTGAGATTGGACACAGACTGTTTTAGGGATGATGTGTTGGCTGGATTGTCAGAACCAGAAAGTAGTAGTCAACTCCTCAGTGTCCAGATGGAGAGCAGTGATGAGTGGGGTCCCTCAAGAGCCCATCTTTGGATCAGTACTTCTTTATATCTTCCTTCAATATTATTTTCTTGAGCTTTAAACGAACAGTTAGTTTCAAATAAAAAGTGGTGACAGAAAATAAGATAATCTGTCAGTTATATATGAAGTATAAAGGAAGTATAATGCAGGCAAGTCCAGTGTGACAGGATTCTCAGTATGAGAACATTATGTCAAAAGTCTTACAGAAGTCCAGATAAATGATACCAGGGGATCTTCCCTTGTCCACCAGTGTAGTCACTCCATCACTGAAGCCATTAGGTTGGTCAGGCAGGACTTGTCCTTGTCTAATTTAAGTTACTGTGAAAACTCTTCCACACCTTCTTTGTGAGAACAAAGTGACAAAGATGAGTTCCTACAAAACTGGAAAGGCTTCTGTCTTCTTAATTCAACCTGCTGGTCCCATAAGGATTCCTTCTTCATCTCAGCTGAAGATCCCTGTCAGATAAACATAGGAGTATGCCCTGATCCATGGAAAAACTTGCTCATCCATTCCCAGGGACTGCAAAAGAACAAACTGAAAGCCCTCAAAAAGGAAAAGCTTGAGACAGCTCTGGCAAGGGAAGGAACAGTCAGTGAAAGAGCTACTGTCTGGGAACTTAATGACAGGCAAGAGAAGAAAGGTACAGGTCAGGTAAATATACAAGCAATGCTGTTAGATGTTTATCTAACAGGATTATTATCTTTACCAGAAGAGGTTGTTTTTCCAACAGCTCTTTAAGTGTTTTCAAAGATGCTTTATGAAACATGAAAGTTTTAGTGTAAATCAGGCAGTGTGCCAGACCTAAGTGGTTTCCTGCAAACAAACCTAAGCAAAAAAGTCCCCTTACAGTGACACACAAACACGTCTCTACATCATCTGCCATTAATTACTGCTTAACCTTCCCTTATTTAAAGAAATATGTGGAGACTCCTACATATCATGGGTGAGCTTGAATCTAGCCACATAGTAGCTCTGAGCTCATTACAAACCTGAAGTAAGAAAAATTTCACACAATTAACTTCCTTTGTTTGTTAGGAGCATGTGCAAGACATTTCACCTGAGTAATGCCAGCCCTGACTTCAAAAGTACATCACAAGGAAAGGATAGCAGGTTTCATCTAATTAGCCAGCTGGATAACACTGGGTTTGATTTCCTCTGTTCCTTTTTTACAGCTACCTCTGGGAAAACAGTCACCTCCACTAAGGGCTAGTCTTTGGCCCATGTAGCAGAGTCAGAATATTACCACCAGGAAAACCCTGAGTTTTTTGTTTCTATAATGCTGTTTGAGGGGTAAAGGTTAAACTGCTAAGCACTCATTTAAACCAATCAAACCTACTGGTAGAATGCTTAATAGTGACCAGGGCTAGAACTGGAGAAAGCTGGTATTATAAAAATTTCCTGCATGTACTTTTTCCCTGTTTTCTAAAAGAGTTTTCTGACTTTCTTGCAGTGATAGGTACTGGAGATGAGGAAGGAGAAAAGAGGGTTTGACCAAATATTTTGACAGTAATTCTCGCAAACATTGTGTGAAGCCAAACAAAAGCCACAAGCAACCGTATAAAATTAAAATTTGCAAAATATAAACTTGTGGATTTTCCTCTAGTAACAAAATCCAGATATTTCTCATTTTGGGAGCCCTTCTTGGACCTGACTTGCAAAGGTTCCTTAGTATCTGCAGCTAGAAAAGATTCCCAGCTTACAGATGGACTGAATTGTGTCATAGCAGGACTCTTAGAGCCTTCCTGCCTAAGTATGAACTCTGGCAAGTGCAGGGATGCAAGGGCTTGTTAGCACCACGTTGAACTGGAGGAAGGGTAGTAGCACTCATGGGAGTACAAGAATGGCAAAAGTGGCTTTGGAAAAGAGCCAAGTTGTAAGCTGAATTTGAGCTGAAGTTTATGTGTTTTGCTAGTACCAAAAAGAAAGCACAAGGAAGTGGTCAAGTGTGGACAGGATTTCTGAGCTTGAGAGAAATTTTGGCCTGTCAGGGGCTCATCTGTTCCCAAGGGAAAAGTTCCTGGGAACAGTTTCTCTCCAGAATTTAGTTACTGTAAACAGATAGTATTTCTTAAAACAATACTGAACAGATGTCCTTGGTGTGTTTTCTCTGGTCCCACCAATGGGACCAAAGGGGGTTCCTTCTACCAGTCAGGGTAACCTGGTTGGAAAAACTATATATGGGTTGAAAAAACCCTGAATAGAAGCTTTTCAGCCACAGGAAAACTGGTTGTGTGTGGTGTTCTTGCTGGGAACTTCACCCAATACTTTGTGTCCTCTAGCAACAGTCAAGATGAGAAGCTGATTCAGAGCATGGATGCTCTTGTGATGAAAACCAATTTTTCTGTAGTGCTCTCAGGTCCTGTAACCCCAAAACATGACCAATATATATTTCCAGACCAAGTAAGCCAGTCACTTTGTCTAGCAGCCTCCATCATGTTACACTCATGTATGACTGAGACCAGCTCACTTATGAACATACAAAGCTATTTGTTTCCAACTGGCATGACCTAAAGAAAAAAAAAATAAATCACCTGGAACCAGGAGAAATAATTCTCTATTTTTGAGAGTTTTGGTCATTTGGTACTTCTGTAGAAGTAGAGTTTTATATTAGTAAGGAATCCCATAGCTGCAGTTAGATGAATGAAGAAAGGATTTTCTCCTTTTGCTTTTTTTTGGTAATGTGCATCTGAGAATTCAGTTCTTCAAAATTAAATGTGTATTAACATTTTTTGAAAATCAATGTTATGGAAGCAGGTATAGATACACAAGAAGACATACAGAGCACTAGAAAACTCTAAGAGTGATAGTTAATTAAGGTGGGAAAATAAACATGAGAGAAGGAATAGAAGGAAAAATAATGCTGGTAGTGAATCCTCAAGCATTTAAATCCCTGATGTGTCACCAGATCTCTGCAGGAAGGTACCTTCTCTCCTTCCTGCAGAGGTCTCAGAAACCAGTGAGGTTTTAGGTGAACTCAAGGGACAACCAAATAAGAAAGGGAACCTCTGAGCTGTGAACTCTTTGGACTTTTCTATGATCCAGAAAATTCATCTGCAATACTGAGTCATGAAATCTGCAACAGGATGGATTGGTTAGATCAGCACAACTTATTAACAGAGATTTTATAGAGGGGAACGATCTACTTGTATTTGTCTCCTTTTATAAGCATTTTAACTCCTTTATCATGGCTACAGCTAAGCTATTTAGAAAGTGCAACCTAAACACATCTGGTACATGTGTTTACATCTGGCTATGAATGCAGATATGAGATGCAACAGTTTCCTGCTGAGTGAGGAGAAAAGAATTATCAAAGTTACTCATCTGTTGGGTCTTTCTGTAAAGCCATCTCTTTCCAGTTTTCTTGCCTCTGTCAGGGACAAGGGGAATATTTGAGGTCCAAAAGAGCTCTCTGCTTGCACTCTTTTTAAATGCTTCAATTGATTCTCATTAATCTCTGCCTTCATTTTAGGAGCTGAGTAAGCTGTTTCTTTCATCTTAAAATTAAATTTGCTTGATAGATGATGATGATGATTATTATTAGGTAGGGAAAACCCACCTAGTATTTGATGTGCTGGCTTCTGTTCCTTCGAATGTCATTCGTGGATTATTCGCCGCCGTTATCATTGTCATCACTTGAGGTAATACTTTCAATTGTTACAGAAATACCATCATCTGGTGATTTCCAAATTATTTTTCATTTATAAAATTCTCTTAACATCCTGACTTTTTAAACATAAATCTAGAGCTATTTGGAGTGCTTGGAATAAAATACTTAGCGAAATATAAAATCAATAGATAGCATAAAATACTAACAGAACAGACTGCAAAAACCATGTGTAAATTATATGGGAGCCAAACAAGTGCAGAGCAGTAACCTGGCACCAGTCCAAATTTTTGAAATGGAGTTGGAGGGAATGGCAATCCACAGGCACTGCTCCAAGTTGATCTTGCCATTTGAAGTGTACACCTCAGTAACCTGGCAAAGCCTGGGGACTTTCCCTTTCAGCTTTTAAAATATATTTCAGTGAAATTTATCTTTTTGAAACAAGAAGAAAAAAAAAGATCTGTAGAGTCTCTCCTGCATCTCAATTAATAAAATCGAGGCGTGTAAGAAGGCAGAGCTGAGAGATAGATAAGGATTGTGGTTGTTCCTCCTTTAGTAACTACATCCCATATGGAAACCAAATGCCAAAGTACACCTCATTTAATCAGCTCTCACTTGCTGAACACTGCTCTGGAGCCATGAAAGAAGTATAACAGTGGCAAAATTTACTCCCAGCACATCAGTGATAATACCTGAATGCCACTGCAATGCCGCCTTCTGATCACATCTTGCTGAAACATGAAAAAAACAAACAAATAAAAGAGGGCTGCTTTGACTGCTATGAATTTTTTGCATGTGGAAACATTATCACAGATCCATAATTAAGCAATATACTGCTCTAAGTACAGGACAAACCTCACAAAGCCTAAATCTGTGGGTGATGTGGAAGGACTCACACTACAGGCAAAGGACATTAAGTATTCATTGTTAGGTTAGAAGAGAGCTTACTTTGAATTGACATACAAATCTATCCATAAATTGTTAACAGATGTTAACAACTTACAGTTAGATTTTTATATTTCAATTCATAGATTGCCTGTTGCACTCCATTGAAAAGGCAAAGTTTACCAAAAAGATCTTTCACCTATTTGACTCTAAAAGCTTTCCTTTGTGCCGCAGCACTGTGTTCAGTAGTCAACAAATTAATATTTACTTGATGAAATTTATTGCCATCGGAAATCTCAGTCATGAACAGACCAACAGATGTGCACATCTGCTGACAGTTTTAACAGGTAGTGGTTCTCTTGTTTTTTTCAATTAAATTAATCAGAAGTTTAAGGCTGAGTGCACATTTATATGTTTGCAGAATCTGGGCAAGGCCAGATATCTAAATAAGGATCTGCTGATAATCAATAGAATCTGTGTCCTTCAAAGCCCAAGGCAGGTATTCACCAACTCCTTAGCCAAGTCTCACGTTGACCTCCTTCACCAGTATTATCAAAATGTTTATCTTTAGTCCTACACTTCCTTTCTCCCTCTTTTAAAATTTATAATATGATTTAAGTGACGCAAGGTTTGTAAGGAGAGGTAATATCTTTTATCAGAGCAACAGATACATATCTCTTTAGAGCATCAGGACTACAGCAGCACAACCACTACAATTCCATTAGGCATTTTAACAGAATTGAAATGGCCATGACCTCAGCCAAAGCAGTTTGTGTATACTTTTCTCCTGTGGAGATCTGGCAATGTACCATAACCCTGCACCAACTTGTCTGTCTTTATTCAATTCTACATCTCTTGAATGAGGCACAAAAAACCTCCTTGCTTTCCTTTTTGCATGATGAAATGGGTACTACCATAAAGTGAACAAGTTTTAATCCGCTGTGTAACGGCAGAAGGTTTTCAACAAATCAAATGCTACTTCAGAGATTGGCTCCCAGTTGGTTTTGGGTTTTTTCTTTTGTTGTTATTGTTGTGAGGTTTTTGGGAGGAGGGATGGGGGTTTCTTAAACCTCTTTTCCACACTGTTTTTGAGTATTCACAAATATCACTTTCACGACTTCCTTATTTTGCCTTAGAACTGCAGGCTGTTGCATCTAAGAAGCTCAGATTCTGCAGAGACCTAAGAGGTCTCACTGCTCTTGCCTGGGAAGGTGCTGAAAGAGGCTACATTTACTAATTTTGTACATGTAGATGTGTAGTCAGAGATAAAACTTGAACCACCTAGTACACACGAAGCCAGCAGTTGAGTGCAGCTCCTGCACTCTCAGATATGATTTAATGAATCTTGCAGGGGCTTTGACAGAAATGTAATTTGCCAAACACAGCACATTTTTCACTGCCAATTAATTAAACAGCCTTACTCAGAAGAAGTGTCCAGTAAATTAAAGAGCTGCAAGCGTAGAAGTTTACATTATCTAATTGTGCCACAAACTCAGCTACTGAAACAGATATGCCTGGCTATCTAAAAGGCTATGTGAGAAGCTGCTTCAATTTGCTGTCCCTACTGCTATTCCTTAAGTTTGACTCATATTTCTTTCTCATTGCTCTTCATTCTCATGTGAGTTCCACAATTACTCACTGAGCAGTGGGACGGTTCCCAGCTCCAGCTACCAATGGCACCAACTTTCAGTGTGCTGTGCTCTGTGTATCAAAAGATGCCAGAATTAGACTTTAAAAGGTTATCTTTCTCTCTCAAAATTCAGAAACCTCTTTATCCATCCCTACTTACTGTTTGTAACTTCACAAGTATGATTTCAAAGCCTGGCTACAAACAGCCATGGAAGATGAGCCAAAAGAGTGTTCCAGGATGAGAATAAGTGAATTATGCAGACCAGAAGAGTTGATTCTCCAGCCAAAGGTCTGTAAAAGCAATGCATCACTTGAACCCTATCCACCTAAATCATTTCACATGTTTTCAGCACGCCAGCCAGTGCTCTGTGGTTTTGAGCATGCAGAAAGTAAGTTTCCAGGCTCTTCCCAAGCATGAATCTTCACAAGTTTCTCCTGTAAACAAGCACTGCTTTAGGGAACATAAAAGAATGGTATTCCTCTTTATAAAACAGCCTCAAGAATGTGTATGCCAACAGGGCCTGTGAAAAATTCAGAAAGGGCTGTAATATTGCATGTTACCTGTTTTCTGTGGGAAAGAGGTAAGAGAAGGGCTCCTTGACAACTTGACACTGTCTAATGGCTTCTAAGAATCCTGTATTTTGTTGTTATTACCCAGCTTTATCCTTTCTCACTCAGAAAACAGAATAACATGAAATTTGACTCTCCACATATTAAAACTAAAGTTTGAAAATTATGACCATTTTCAATTTTTAAAAAAAATCTTAATCATTTGAGTTCTTGAACTCATTTTAGAATAAAATAACCATGCCATTTTAATCATCTTTGAGACCATCTAATCCTTGTTCTGAAATGAATAAAATAGGCCATGATAATTTTTCAACTAAGAAGCAAATAAACACAACTAACTAACACAAAGCTCTCCTCTGAGGAGTAATAAGGGCTAACAGGCTGAGGCAGAGATATGCTCTTTCTGAAATTTTCTCATTGTTGGAAATCCTATAAATAAGCCACCATTTGCCACAATAAAAATCAACATTTCCCTGTTTCTCAGAAAATTTGCATTTCCTAAAAGAAGGAAACAACCTGCAGACATGCTTTTAAATGTAGCAACCTGAGGGTTTCTCCTACTTAAACTGGCAGTCTCACACACCTTTTCTAGAAGAGTATTCTTAATAATATCCCTTGACATTTTGCATTTGGAATGATGAAATATGAAGGAACCTATATAATTCCTTCAGATCAGGAAAATTTTCCATCTCTTGCATTGTACAAAGTTACTCCCACTGCCAAACAGGTACTATGAAAATTAAAATATTCACCATTGTGGAGCATTCAGTGAAATCCATGGGCCACCAGCTAACATTTGCATTCAGCCTTTCAAATTAGTGACTTTACCTTCATACCAGCCAAGCTCTCATAATCAAAGCCCACTCCATAATTCATGGAATAGTTTGGGTTGGAAGGGATTTTAAAGATCATCCACTTCCAATCTCCCTGCCATAGGCAGGAACATCTTCAATTAGACCAGGCTGCTCAAAGCCTCATCCAATCTGGCCTTGAACACTTGCAGGGATTGGACATCCACAGCTTCCCTGGGAAACCTGTTCTGGGGCTCTACCACTCTCACAGTGTGAATTTCCTCCTAACAGAGAGTTCCCATTTCTGTCTCACCATGCAGTCACATGGACTTCAGTGGTTTCAGTAGCTGAGACTTCACCTGACACAAAGTTACTCCATGATTTTAACTGATGTTTGAAACTGAAACTTCAAAGTGGTTAGAGCTGAAATAAGTAATCCACACACATTCACCTCAAAAACTATAAATAAGTTGTAGTAGGAGGTTCTGTAATATACATTTTACTTCATTCCCAGGAAATAGTTGTTTTTTTCAGCTGTATCGTGGACAGAGAGCATTACCATCATGCAGATGTTATTACTGTGTATAAGAATATGCTTTTTCTAAATTCAGACTGGGTTCACAGTGAGTAATAGATTTTAGTTTCTCAGCCACAAATAATTGCACTTCATACTTTCTTTACCCTTCTTGTTCTGGAGGTAATCTGATTTAGTGTGCTTTAAATGAAGAATTCAAAGTAATTTGTAATCTATTTCTGGGCAATTTCCCTTAAAGCACAGTGATAAAAGCTGTGCCATTTGTTAAAAAGGTTTTACTAATGAAAGTAACAGCTGTTGTCACCAGTGTCTCTGGATTATCTCCTCTTAATGAGCTGATTCCAGGTGTCTTTCTGGAGTGGTTTAAACAATGTAAGTAACCATACTCACCACACTGTTAAAATTTAGACAGCTGTCTGTTTATATAATCATCCTGTTTTTGTGGCAGTTGACCCTTGATCTAGGTCCCACCTAAGCTGCATTTTTTAATGTGATTCCACATGCACAGTAAAAAAAATGCAGTGCATTGCACTGTTTTCTATTTGCTTCTGAACCAGCTCTGCAGTTATTTTATTGCAGCAGGATGTTTATTGCCACAGAAGCCTAAGGGAAAACCACATAACTGAGCTTCAGTAGGGTAAAAATTGGAAAGCCATGCCTTTTAGCACCACCACCACCAACTTTTGTACAGACAGCCCTGAGGCAGAGAAACTACCACAGTTTTTAGACTTTAATGAGGCTGCATGTCACCAAATGTATGGGAGACACTTTGTTCAGACAGCTCTGCAAAACAAGGACCTAATGTATGCTCAGAGGGGTAAGGCCTGAAGAATTGCTTTAGAGAAAAATAAAATCTATTCAAGCACAAGCCCTATTTCCAGGCAAGCTTGCTCCATGTTGAAGACCATATGTGTTATATTTTGTGTGTGTGTTTTCATAATGAAAGCATCACTTGAAGTACAGTTATTCCTAATGCAATTTGCAGGAAGTTCATCAACAAGATCGCAATTTTTACTTTTTATGAACCTTAAGTGTCACTAAATAGACACAACAATCTATCCCAATTCTGTGTCTCCAACTCTCCTTGTTACATTGAGGTGAATTAAGTTTGCAAAACACATTCATGAATGTTCAGATATTCTTCTCTTCAGAACCCTCAACAAATCTTGAGAACCGATTTCCCATTACCCCACTGTATTTGTGTCCTAAACCTCAGAGCAGGACACACCACCAGGTCTGTCTGCATGTGCAGCACTAAACTTGCTCTTCAGTTTCTGTCATGCTCAGCCCTCACAAACTCCTTTCAGTTTGGGGTTTAGGGATTTTATCTATTTTCTCTATTCCAAATTACCTATATTACTTATTGTATCTGTCTGTATAAACTCTGGAATGCCCAGAACAAGAATAACCAACTTTTCTGGTGCAGTGAGCTTTCTCTTAAAAATGCTTCAGTGCCACAAGACACAGATGACAAAGCTCTCTTGGATACGGGGACAAACATCTATAGGAATAATATGTTCTGGTTGCTTTTCCAGGGTCTCACCATTCCACTTTTAAGTAGGACTGGTCAGGAAGCTCAGAGCAACTAATGATCTCAAAACTGCTGGTGTCACAGTGGATTACAAAATTAAAGTGTATCAAACAACCAGACACCCACAAGCAGCTTGAAGCAGCTAGAAGAACCAAAATTACCACTTGTTGTAGACAGTTTACAGAGAATATCTACTTATGCAGTCCTCAGGCACAGAATGAGACTATTTCTTCACCATTTTTCTATTTTAATTACCTAATTTGTCACTCTTCAATTCCTGGAGCTCTGCACTACAATGTACAGCAAAGAGTACCAGTATGTTATCAAAATTCAGTAAAGTACTTGCAAGTGAAATAATTGTCCCAAACTCACATTTTAACCAAATGATTTTACATCATTGTACACAGACCCAACTAGATTCACCTAAAAGAGGAAGAGCTAATCATTGCAACAACTACTTTATCACTGCAATTATAGAGAAGATCAGCTTGTTTATCAAGCTGATAAAAAAGGTGATAATGGCTTTTTCCAGTGTGATATATTTATATATGTGTGGCTGGGAAGAGCAAGAATTGATTTGTTAAAAAAAATTGAAAGAAATTATTTTTATTAAAATAGGTAATTTTCTACCTCTTTAGAAATGAGCACTGAATTGGCAAGATCAAAGAGCATTGGAAAAATAAACAATATTCCTGATGTCTTTTGTAATTAAGCACTGCAATTACTGCAGAAAATGTACCACCCCCTTTTAGTTCACCTCTCAGATAAGTGTTTCATAAGAAATTATAGCTCTTGCTGCTCTCCTATAAGTGGTCTTTTAAACACTGCAATGGCTGTGCAATCTAATTGAAAAATACAGGGGGGGTATGCTGTCATAGATTTTTTTTTAAATTTTTTTTTTAGGCTTGATTTGCCTAATCTGAATTGCTTGGTAACCAGGTTTGGGTTTTTTTAAATGAAGTTTCTGTCATTAAAAACTCGGTTCAAATTGCACTAATATTTTAATGCACTAGGTGGCATAATGATATTCATATTAGAGAAATTAAATGATTCACCACCATACAGATACTTCATTGGATAAAAGAAGACACCCTTTTTGCCAGATAAGAAGTCCTATGATAACTTCTGTATTATAAGATTGCTAATACTTTTAACTCTCTTTTGTGTTCTTTAGAAGAGTACTTCAAATTTTGAAAGAAAAAACTATTCATATTCGAAGATGATGATTTAAGAATTGAAATACCTTGAATGTAGGGAATTAATTTAAAAAGCCTTTAAATCTCGCTCCAGTCCTGATTGTGATCAGCTTTACTCTGAACAATTTTACTTGGGGCCAACATTAAAGCAGATCAAAGAAATGTGAGCTTGAGATTGTTGGCTTTCCCTGGGACTCCTGTTCCATCAGCTCTGATATGGGCCACGTTAAACACATGTTGAAGCTGCCAGGAACTGGACCGGGTGACTTTAATCAATCTTTTTCATTTCTAACCCTATTAACTCCACCATTATAGTGGACATAATGAAAGATCCTTTTAGACTGATTCTGGTGTCAGTCTGAAGCGGCATTATGTCAAAAAAAATTTAAGTCATCTTCATTTACTGTAAACTCAGAGACTTGCTTTTTGCTGCAGGTGTTCTGTCACAGTTTGCTTGAATTTGGGGCAGTAAATTACAAGACACGTCAATGTAAAGAGGCAGTGAAATCATTTATCATTAACTTGAAGAGGCCATTATTCAGCTGAGGAAGATGACTGTTTTATGAAATACAAAGGATGAGATCATGATTTAGTGATCAGAAGTGGTTTTTTTTTTCCCAAAACATAGCAGTACATAGTGAATGTGAGAAAGGAAAGGAGTCTAAGAAGTCGATACAATTTTATCTGGATAATGTTTTGATGTTGGCCATCACAGTTAAAAGTGGCTGTTATGAAAGCTGTTACTGATTAGCAGACAGATTTTTTGATTGACTAATGACTGTATATGTCCCACTTCTTTCTGTGCAACAACAACTCTCACAAGCTGCAGCATTGCCACAAGCAGGAGCCGTATCAGACTATCAGGAAAAGATTTAAAGAAGTGTAAAGCCTTTTGTCTTCAAAGGACAATTTGAAACAGTGGAGTTTCTAAACACTTTAGAGAGTCCAGAAAATATAATGTGTCGAGCTTGTTCTCCTTTTTTGATGGAGTCACTAACATGTTTACCTGTTTTACAAAATTATCCCCACTTATAAAGCTTATTTGTACATGGATAATAGGATAATGCTATTGCTGGGACTAATTTTTTGAAGACTGAAGAAGTGTTCAGCATAGAAAAGGTGAGCGTAGTATGGAATACAGTATCAAACACCACCAAATTATCAATTTCTGGAAGACATTAATGACAGGGCTTCTCTATTTTGTGAGATGCTCAGTAAGGAATCCTGAAGTGCCTACCTTTTCCAGCTGGTGCATCCCTTCCTCTACACAGCAAACTGAAGCCAGTGTTCTCAGGGTCTGGGGATAAAGGCACCTGAAACAATCCTGGCGACAGATCTTAAAGAGAGCAACGACACCTCCTTCCTGCAGGGGAAAAACAGCAGTCAGGAAAGTAGTACTAGAGGTTTCCCTAGTACTTAATCAAGATTGGGATGGGGAGCAGATTTCTTTAGTAGTTTATCCAAAATAGCTGTCGTAACTACATCAACAAAGAGGTGCTAAGCTCACACAGAGAACTCAAGTGGATTAATGCTTGTACACTAAGTGATGAAAAAGTAATACAACCTCAGCAGGAGGTGTGCTTAAGTAATTGACTTCTACCAGTTACAAGCTCTATTTAAATTAAACCTGACATTTCTGCAAAAATTACAAAGAACCATCAATAGGTGGCAATTAGAGTGGGATTTAACTGATCCTTTAGCCATGTTATCAGTATAAAATGGATTTTTGTTACCATGTATTTCCTATTACTCTACATTTCTGAGCTCCACACGAAATTTACTTGATGCTAAAGTTATGAGCAGGAAGGTCATATGTTTGAAGAGGTACTGAAAATAAGGTGGAAATGGGTGTCAAATTCTAAACAGATACAATCCAAATCTTCATTCTCTAATAAATAAAATTTGCATTCCTAAAAGTTTTTCTTTAAATACTACAGTGACAAAGACTTGAGTACCTATTACAGTAGCTATCCTTAATTAATTTCCAGCACAGCTTGTAAAGATATGTTTTAGTAAATTTCATGTAACAAATGTAAATATATAAATAAATACCAACAATGTTGCACGCTGTGTGATTGTGTTTTAAAAATTATTTTTGATTTCAAAATGTTGTGCTACCTGGTAGACTACATATGCCTTTTATGATGTAGAATCAGACATATGATGAGGATGAATGATATTAAGAGATTGATGACAGATGAAAGATCTCAGACTAAAGTGTTCAGTTTACAGCATTAATTAAAAATAGTTGAATTCATGGAGCAAGTGAAAAGCACACCCTTTTTCTAAGCCTGTTTCAGTTCACGCTGTTTAAAAGTATTTTTAGATTCACAGAAATAATCTATTTTTACCTCAACCATTATTTGAAAGCTCCACAGGTTATACTGACTTGAAACCTCTGGGCTACAATTCAGACTTTACTTATTTTCAGAATTCTATATTTTTATACTACTTCTGCTTGAATACAGTAGAGGATAATAGATGAAGCAAAACTTTCTGTTCAGTCTAACAAAAAAATTATACCAAGTCCTATAAAATTAGACAAAATTAACTCTTCAACATATGTTCCAGATAGAAGTTTTAGATCATATTTTTGCACAAGTATATGGAATTTCTGTGGCATCAGTTAAAACTATAGGCTCACTTAAGATTGTTAGGAGTAAAACTTATTTCTGGAATTGTAAGAAGTGTTCATGTGTCTGTTATTTTATACCTAGTACTGCTATATATAGCCTAATGCTATAGAAAGGTATTTCTGAGCCTTTAAACTAAAAAAGAGGCAGTACATGAACAAAAAAGTTTCAGTCATATTTTTCCTTCCACAAAAGGATACTGCTCTTTCACCCAGCAGTAATTACATTATCTGTCAAAAAGAGGAAAAAAGCTATTGCACTGGCATTCCCAAGAAAAAAGTAGCTTTTTTGTGTTTTTTTTTCAAAAAATACATTATCAATTTGGATTTTCCCACAGTTCAGTTGAATCATGTGTGATCTGATCCTCTGCTTTAGCCATAATAAACAGAAGTTTGTGGACAAATTTAGCAATGTTTAAGTGATGTTGGCACATTTGCTTCAAGCCTTTTCTGTGCCAAATGCCCTGATTTTGCTTCTGATGGACAGGAAGTGATTTATCACTGCATTTGTCAGGAGGAGATCTGTACTCTTTATTTTGTGCCTCATGTGCCATTACTAAGCTGTAAAATATTGACCATGAGTAATGAACCAAGAGATCTGTAAGTGAAATATTGGACAGGTGGAAAATACTGAGCCTGATTCCACGGCTCGTCAAAACCAGTGCCCTCACTGGGGTCAGAGCATTTCTCAGAATTTATTCACCTTTCACAAGATTCATCCCCTGGATCTTTTGCAGTGATGCCAAACCATCCCATCTGACAGGGACATACGTAAATTGGTCAAGTGGGTAAATATTCAGAGGAAGAGAGGGACTCTTGCTTTCCACTTGACAACCCACTTCTCTCCTGTATTGGATTAACAGGAATTCTGTGGAATGCTGTTCAGAAGGGCTAGGTTTAGGTAATGAAATCACCTGAAATACAATATAGTGAATAAAGAGGGGAAACAAAAAGGCATCTAATTCTAAGGTGGAATATTTTGCAGTTTCAGCCTGAAATGGCACAAACTGCAGTAAATTCTCATCAAGGCTTTGACAACATTTATAATTATCTTGACAGATTATCTCCAAAAAGATCTTCATCAAAAATACTTGCTAGAAAAGAAACTGGCATATAAAGAAAATAAGGCAAGGTGCATTGGAATCCTCTTGGAGCAAGTGATCTGCTGTACAGCAATAAGGAATTCCAATAGTCAAGTATTCTCCAAGGGGGCTATTATGAGGTATGAATATGTACATTTTTGTTCCTTTCTCTTTTACAAGCCTATTATCACAGCACTCTGCTCAATACAGTTGGTATTGGACTCTATCATCAGTAAAATGAATTCTTTTTAAAAAAAATACTATTTTCTTTATCACTCTATGACCTATTTATTGTAACTTGTAAACAGATTTTTACCAGTTCTTCTAGGTGTTACAAATCCAAATCTATTTATAACCCGTTTGCTCCAAGTAATGCTGATTTTCTTATCTTGCCTATGCTACTACTCATTTTTGTTAGAGACCTTAGGTTTTATGTCTCTGACAGCTAGTGAGAACTACTGCTGGCTTCCAGGGTGAGTCAGCAACATGATTTTTTCACAGCAGATTACAAAGTTACATGCTAAAAAAGAAAGTGTTAAAGAATGCCTGTAGGTGGAATAAAATTATGGGTGATGCTCCAGCATAGAGGAGAGCCTTTGATAGACTTTTTTAATTTCTGTAAAATATTAGCAGGGGATGGGGGAGAAGGAGAGAGGAGACTGAAACCCTTACCAAAATGTAAAATGAGAGACCAGCTCCTGTAATATTGTAGCTTTACAACACTATCTTGGTTTTTTTGGGGTTTTTTTTGGCACATCTGAGATTGGTGTGCTTTAGGGTTGTAACTTATAGCTTGGGACAGGAAAAAACCTAACAGCAGTGTTCCACAAGATCACACTTTGTCATGGAGAGTGAGACTTCAAGGTTACATGGACAAATCTGTTGAATTTTGCTTTCATGGTAAACAAATAATCAGGCTAGTTTTATCAAGGATACTATAACAGCTCTTGAGGGAACTATGGATTCTATAAAAGATTTTGAAATCTTTGCATGACTTCAATCTTTTTCCACCCTTATAATGACTGAGAACAATTTCTAATTTTTTGTTTATTTTCTGTTTTGAAATCCCCCTGAATTTTTTACTGTCATAGTGAACGAAAGCCAGAGCCTGTCTTATTTCTACTTCAGAGATTGTGAAACCTGTCTCAAATGAAACTTGAATTACATCATGAGCAGCATTTCATGTGTTATCTGCTCAAAATCTGGAAATGTGACAAGTTTGCAATCAAGAAATAAAAACGTATTTTATTCATATTGTGAGCTTTTGGAAAGGTGCAAGTTAACCTCCAAAGCAAGCAAGGCTCAGTGCTGTTCAGTTTCTTGTCTGAACAGAGCTTTTCACCCATTTGAAATTCTGGTTGGTTACAGTTCCTCTGCCCCCTTGGTCACTGATGCAGGAAACTGAGGCAGTGCAGAGTGTGAAGGATAATGGACAAATACATTTCCCAGTGCACAGGGCACACAGAGGCACAGGACAGGGGATGCAATCACCGCTGTAAATTGGCAGCCAAAGACCACTTAGGGTTCTTTGCATAAGGGGATGCATTTCCTCAGTTGTAAACCTGTGACACGCCCAGGTTTTAGCAATATGTTAGCTTAGTGATTTATGAAAGGTCAGACTTCACTTTTGCTAAATTAAACTGTTATGGAAGTTGTAAAATGATAAAAAGCCCAAGACCATTTTTCATTAATTTGTTAATTCTGCACTTCTCCAATACTCAACATTTTACCACTGTTTTTGGGTACCACTGAGTGGAGCTCAAATACCAATTTAGGAAAAAAACAAACCCCTCAGGCTGTTGGCAGAATCTACTACAGGTTTCTCAGTCTGGCTCGTTCTCAGCCTTCAGAATAGAGGAGTACCTTTTATGGTGTAAATATCCATCTATAGGCACACAGAAGTAATTAAATGCTGCTGTCTAACCCTGCCTCTAAGCAGGACAAGGAACTGGCACAGCACTTCACAAGTAGTAGCTGGGGAAGGGAGGTTTTCCTCTTTCTGCATGCCCTGTGATTGTGATCATCCTATCTTCAACAAGACACCATATCCCACCTCTCTCACTTTTTCAAGATCCAAACTCTGCAGGGATTTTCAGTATCATGGATCTTGACAGAATGACTCATTTATACCAAAAGTTAGCACCAAGTACTCAGTAAATGAGAACACACACTGATGGAAGTAACTGCAGTGATGGGTCTTCTGTAAAAGGATAATACTAGATGCAAAGTATCTCTAAATTTGTATCTTTAATTATATATATATATATATATATATATATATATAATTAATACAATAATGTCACATATATAATATATATAAAATATACATTATATTATATGTGTATATATATAATTAATATTATCTCTAACCCCCCTGTACACACAGCTGAAGAGGTCTTGCTGTTTCTCTGCACAGTCAGCTACAGCCATGGCCTATTGTGAAGTTTCTCTCCATTTACATGGCTGGTATTTAAAAAGGAGAGACACTAAAATGTTCCCAAAATGATGGAGGGATAATACCTCCAGATAGATGGCACAAAGACAATTGCAACTGAAGGAATGCTGAGAAGCCTGCTGGAACTGACCACACTTCTGAAGCTGCTTGCATGGGTATTGTGCTTAATTATATTAAAGATTGGGGGGATGTGGTCCTCTTTAGAAAAAAAACCTCTACTGAGATAGTTGTGGTAGTAAACTCTGTAGAGTTGTAAGTCTTGCAAAAGCACCAGAAGAAGAGAAAAAAGTAGTTTCTCTGAGTAAATTTTGTTGATCTTAAGTGAGATGAGCTTCTTGCACTGCTAGTTTGCTTTGGATTGCTCCATCCATCCCTTACCTTGGCTATGATGCGGCAGAGGTGAGCGCCTTCCTGGGCAAGGCTGAATAAACTGCTGATGGCTGACTCGGTGATGTACAGGCTGCCAGAGAGCTCTATCTGCCTCAGCAGGTTCTGGGGGATACAGGGAAAAAAACCTGGAGTCAGACTGACAACACACATTTATCACTGCATCTGAGTACGTGTAACCAAGGATAGTGATATTTAAAAATATTAACAGGGCAAGACAATGGGTACATGTATGAGAAGGTTTGGTGTGGAGCTCTCCAGCTATTTATTAAATTGATATTGTGTTTGATCGGGGATTGTACCAGAATTTTCAGATGGCAACTAATTTAGTTAGTGCAGAAACTGAATCTCATGGTGATACAAGATTTCCGCCTTATTTATAAGGAATATTGCTACACCATTTCTTACACTACCTTCTAAGGCTGTGGGCTCATCACTACTCTCAGTCAAAACATCACTGACAAATCAGCATTCTTATAAAGAAATATAGTTTATTTCTCCAATGTATGAAAGAGATTAAATATTTTTAATGTTTGTAAATAATTATCTTGCTTTTGCATTTGAGTCATTGCAGCTTTAGAGACACAGCTGTAAAAAGAACATGAAGTTTATTTCATTTAATGTTTCTGAAACAAGACATAGAATCACTAGAATAAATAATTCTATTTCCTAGGAGGAGGAAGGTAAGCATTTTTGTATTTAATCCAGCTTTGAAAGAAATGCAAGGAAGTATCCCACATATTACACTGTTATTTATACAAAATTCAATTACCTTGCCTTTAAGAGGTTCTGTTCTTCCACCTTTAGCATTAGGAAAATGCTCCATAATAATGCATTAGAAAAATTCTCCATAAAAGACATAGCTTAAGAGTTCACAATTTGATATGAACCTATCCTGAATTAAATCCTGATACACTGATTAGAAAAAAAGCTCTTTATGCAATTTAAGCTGAAATCTCTCACACAGACACTTAGTCTGCTTCAGAGCAGCAAACTACCCCCAGACAATGTGCTTTTATGGCAGGTGTGGGCACATAGCCTGACTGAGAGGCTCAGAAAGCTGTTCATAAAATTGTTTTTATTAATGAGTTCTAATCCAAGTCCTTCAGCCACACAAATGCACACAAGATGATGTAGCATCAAGAATTCCACTCCCTTAAAAGAAAAAGGAAGTAGGACTTCAGGTGTGTCAGTAGGTGCCAAGATCCCCAAAGGCAGAAATATCAGCAGTGAAGAACTGCTCCTCTGACTGAAAAGAATAAACATATTAACAATGGTAACCTACTCACTGAATTTGAAATATGCAAAGTTATTTACACACTTCAACTCATTCATTTCATGTAGTTCTCATAAATTCCAAACAAAAAGAATTAGGAAGTAGTTTGTTAGTTTGACTGTAATTCTGCAAGTATATTTGGAATATTCTCACCTCCTAGTAATAACCCTTTAAAAATACAAGAGATGTTTCTGAAAC